>NW_022680695.1:0-85053 GCF_009764315.1 Trachypithecus francoisi | reverse complement strand
AGCAAACAGCCTTCCAGGTCAGAGGCTCTGCTGTGACACAGAGGGCAAGTCGGGGACTGACTATGACCCCTGGCACTGGTCCCCCTCTGACAGCCACAGAGAAGGGAGGCTGGCTGGCACCAGCAGGAAGAAGATTTGACAGATGTGAACACTGGGCCCTCAGCTGGTACCCCAAGCCCCTATCTTTTGGCTTGGACATGGCTAAAGTGAAGCAGCAGAGCTGTAGGACTCTGAGGAAACAGTGTCCTGCAAGCACAAGGCCCTACAATTCCAGGATTCAGACCCAGGCAGGAGCCTGGGCCTCGAGTGTCACAGGCTTTGGTAGCCCCTTTCATTCAAACACAGGAGGGAAATTGTGATTATACTTGCTGTGCCTCTACTTCTGCAGACATAATTTAAATCCAAAGTTCCCATCTTGAGGCCAAGGTATAGTTGTCATTCTAATTTACCCAGACTGTCTTCTGTAGAATTCAGAAATAGCTGATAAATATTTAGCCCACAATACTTTGGACAGAATTGCCAGGCAACAAAAACTGAAAACCGGGCTGGGCACAGTGGCTCATACCTGTAATCCCAACACTTTAGGAGGCCAAGGTAGGGGGATCTCCTGGGCTCAGGAGTTCGAGACCAGCCTAGACAACATGGTGAAACCTCATCTCTACAAAATACTAAAACTAGCTGGGCATGATGGTGCATGCCTGTAATCCCAGCTCCTCAGGAGGCTGAGGTGGGAGGATCGCTTGAGCCCAGGAAGTCAAGGTTGCGGTGAGCTGTGATCATGCGACAGCACTTCAACCTGGGTGACAGAGTAAGATCTTGTCTCCAAACAAAACAAAACAAAAAACCACACACACACACACACACACACACACACAAAATAACAACCGAAAACAGTTCTTAGATCCTGCTGCTTTGCTCCTGATTGGCTCCTACAGTCTGCGTTTGTGTGTGACAATTGATTCATTAAGTTTTAGAAGAAAGAAGTCTTTAGTACCTATTTATAGACAGGGAAATTGAGGCCCAGGAAACTGACATGCCGCTCAGTACATTAGTCATGGAGCTCACCTGAAACCCCTGTCTCCTGCTCCCAAAATCTGAACTTCCCACCCGCCAAGCCGTCTGTCCTTCAGCCCTAACATAGCACACAGAGACCCGGGCCTTATTCTCCCCTGGGCATGGCCCAGAGCCAGAGCCCAGGCTGCACAGAGTTCTGAATACCAGCTTCCCTTGCAGGAATGCTCTGAGCATGGCCTTCAGGTTTTTACTCCACGCAAGAGGCAGCAAAGGAAGACTGCAGCTAGGAGATGTCTTTCAGCTCCATGGTCCAAAAACCAACGTGAGAAATGAATGGCAGAGACATCTACTCCATTAGAATAAACGGCAGGGCTGAAGAGGTTGCTCACAGCCATCCCCACTCCTGCAGTCTCAGGGGAATGAGCTGCCTGGGGCCCCTCAGGCCTGTCCGTGGAGTGCGTGGCTTTATTGGGTTCCCTGTGCAAGAGATGTCAACCATTGTCTACTCCTTAGTAAAGGAAGCTGCCTGTCCTCAGTCCTTCAGACAGAGAAAGAGGGAGTGAGAAGGGAAGGAGAGAAGTAGGGAAGGGAGGAAGGGAGGAAGAAAGGAAGGGAGGAGGGGAGGGAGAAAGGAAGAAAGGAAGGAAGGGAAGGAGGGAGGGAGGAAGGAAGAAACGGAAGGAGGAAGGAAGGATGGGTAGAAGGGAGGGAGACTGTTTGGAGGGTCATCTTAAATCCAAAATGTTCCTCTTGTCCCAGGTCCTGGAAGGCCTGGATGAACTGAAGTTTCTCATGAGAATCCTGTATCTTTTTTAAAAAAATTGTTTTTCTTGGCATCTTTCTTGCAGAAAAAGAAATCTGTATCTTCAGATTAACTCCTCCTCCCCAGCTAACACACATCAGGCTCCCATTGCTTGCAGATAAAAACAGAAATGAATACAGAGAGGCAGTCTGTCTCAATTCCAGACTGAAGGAAGAATAATGTGGCTGTAGATACATTTAGAGAAAGGAGCTCAAAAGAGATGGTCAGGTGCTGGATCAGGGAGAGAACAAAGCCCGACCCATCCGGAAGCACTGGCCATGGCAATCTTCCTTACTATCAAATAGAAATAGGAGCCTTCATGCCCTGCCAGGTGAGCAGAGAGAAGAGAGAATCTACAAGGAACCTCAAAGTGCCAGGGGGCAGGAGAGGAGGCTTATGAGCTGGGGAGAAGGACAGAGCATTGGGTGGCATAAAGAGCTCTTAGAGCAGGAACGTGAGGCTGTAGTGATTGAGGGAGAGAGAGGAGGAAAAGAGCCCCATAGAAGGAACTAAGAGAAGCTGTCTGAAAGGAGGATGGAAGAATTGGAGCTTGCCCTGCAAGATTTTTTGCATTTCCCTGACTGAGGGGCAATCATTGCATGCTGGAAAACCATCCCTGTGGAGTACATAACTGCATGTTTTACAGTTTCATGGCTGAAGATATTGTCCTTTATGCCCAGTGTGGAAAAGGAGACATTCATCTCAGCACTGACCATGACAACCCTCCTTAGCATAATATAGGAAGAACGATATAACCATCACCGGCCAGTTTTCTCATTTTCATCTTGGCTGTGAGAACATTCAGGTGTAACATTCATGCTTGGTTCTGGTCATTCTTTTGTTCTGGGTCACTGTATATGTGTGTCTTTTCTCCCTCTAAAAAGTTTCTGGTCCTTTCTCTATTTGCCATAAACTATGGCTTCATATGTGCTTCTAAAGCTTAACCAATTTCCTGTTCCATCGGTAAGCAGTCTGGATTGCACTGGAAGCAAGTAATTATTTTGCTCGACATCACAAAAATACTCCTCTCATTGACCCCAATTGTGTCAATATACCCTATAGAAGGGTTTTTTTGGGAATTGAAAATTCAGTGATATGCCTGTTTATGTAGGCCAGAGGCCAAGGACACAGGTCCTGCCACCCTCACCCTGATGGTCCCAATGCCCTTGGCACGTCCCAGCCCTGCCCGGATAGTCCCGCAGAAGAAGGACTCCTGGGAGAAAGCATGCTTGACATTCAGTCCCTGGGTTCCTACCCATGCGTCGCTGTGTAATTTTTTGACGCACCCATTTGACAAATATTCATCAAGCACTTACCAACCATAGGTTATTTTCCTGGTAGTTCAGATACAAAGAGAAGTAAAATAGAAAACTAAGATTAACTAAAACTTTTCACAGAGTTAAAGTGGCCCTTAGCCTATTTATGAAATATTTTCCCATCTCATTGTGTGATAATGGGCCCATTGACCTATAATAGGAAGAGGATGTTACAGGGAAAGGAGGGACTGCTGGGCAGGTGGGGGACTGGAGTAGGGGTTGGGGCTAAGACTCATGAGACTCAGGAGGTCTGCGGAGAAGGGCACACCCTGCGTGACAATTTGCCTCCTCACACGCAGCTGACACACCTCAACATCGAGTCAGCCTCCTAAAATGATGCAGGAGGAAAATCTGTTCTTTGGCTTTAAGGTCACCCTAGTGACTAAAGGGTGACCACGGCTGTGTGGGCATGATGAGAGGATTCCTAGGACTAACAACTGTTGCCCATGCAGGAGATTGCCAGGTGTTACAGTCAGACAGTGAGAGGTTGTCTGGAGCAGCTCATGAACAACTAACAATACCTGTGTCCTAGAGAGGTCTGGGCTTGCCATGGAAGGAGTTTAGGCATCCAGTAATGGCGACTCTTGGAGAAAAGGAATAAGATCTTTCAGTGGCTGGAATCTACAGCCTACTCTGACCCAGGTGTGGCCCCACTGGGTCCTTCTAGTGGGCTTCAGTGCCTTCACCATGAAGTGAGAGGGTCAGATGTGGCCCTTTCCAGGGTGGACTCCGACCCGGCGCTGTGCTCCTAGTGGGATGGGGGTGTCCTTTGCCATGTGCTGAACCAGAACCCTTGTGCCCCACAGCCATCCTCTTCTTCTGTTCTCACCCCACAATCAAATATATCCCCCTCATTTTCCTCCCATCCACATGAAGGAAGGATTCAACACAGGGCAGAAGAAAACCAGCATTGAATTCTCTTCCAAAGCAGCAGAGAGTTCAATAGGGAGCCAAGAAGGGGGTTGAGGAACGTGCCTCTTCAGGCAGGAAACTCACAGACGGCAATGAAGGAGGCCGTGCAGGAGATGTCATTCCAGAGCCCATTGCTCAGGAGACTCACGCAGTCCTCCCCTGAACCGTGGTCATTTGGCTCATCCTTCTTCCAGTTGCTATAGGTCAGCCTCCCGCCTGTCACGTACATGAACTGGCCTTCGGTTGCCTCATCTGTGATGCCCAGAAAGGCAGTGTCTTTGGCCACATCCTGGATGGCCTTATTCTCCTCTGCATTCTTGGGGGCAGCCACCGTGGCCTGGAGCCCAGCACACAGAGCCTTCACTTTGGAGAAAGGCATCCGCTCACCGTTGGTCACGAAGAGCTTCTTCCCAGACATTTTCCCCAAGGAGAAGGCTTGCACTGAAACCACAAATGGTGAGTGAGGCTGGCTGGGTTTGGAGCCCAGCCCAGGACAGTAGGCAAATAGTCTGAGTTCCCTGGGAAGTCAGATCTCTGAAAAATCACCCTGTGCCCAGCAGCTCAGGCCAGAGCCTGGTCAGGAAACAGACCTCAGCTGCAGAGCCTGAGAAGGGGCGTCCAGACCCCTGCAGACAGCCCAGACTCTCCTGGGATATCCCACCTTGAAAAAGCATCTGCTAAAACCTGCCCCAGCACAGGTGCACATAGGGAGACAGTCTTGGGCCCCACTGCAGGCTTGAGCACCAGGATAAGGAAGAGGCAAGGACAGACATCTGAGCTAGCAGATGCCGAGGAAGGGGCATAGACTTTGGAGACATCAGACCTCCATCCAAACCTTCCCCTGCCACTTCCTGGCTGTGTGACCTGAAATGAGTCACCAACACTTCCTGCACCTCGGTTTCCTCACCTGTCAATAAAGCAAGTTCAACAACCACAACTGAGGTTGCTGAGAGGATTGAATGAAACTGTCTTATGGGAAAATGCCACCTAGCACAGGCCCTGGTGTAGGACAAGTGTTCCTGAATTAGTTCCCCTCCCACCTCCTCCAAACCTAGAGTGTGCTGAAGAAAAGAGTGAGAGCCAAGAACACATTATGGGCAGAGAGAAAGCTCACGCTTCTTCATGTGGTCCAGTTCTGATCTCAGGCTCTGTAGCTGTCTCTCTAAGTTGGCCAGCTTAGCCTCAGTAACTGCAAAGCAACAGGGAGAAGGTATTTATGGAGAAGACCTTAACTTGGAGAGTGGAGCATTTTGAAAAAAACAAAGTGGCTTACTAAGAAGAACGCTTATTCGAGGAAAATAAGAAAGCAAAAGAAATAAAAGGGGGGAAATGACTACATTTCTGCTTCTCAGCATGTATCTCTGCATCCCTTCACAATCTAGAACTTCAGGCATGGACCTCTGTCTCCACATACAGCTTGCATATTGTCATATTGTAAGAATTCATAAGAAAATACTCAACTCATTACTCTTCTTTCTGAAAACATTTCTTTGTCATTCACTTTCATTGCTCATTCCAGATACACTTTTTAATACCTTTATTATTTTGACAGACTGGTAGACAAATATGAATAAGTAGGTTGTCGTTGTTCTTTTGTTCTTACTGAATTTGCTCCATTTTTCTCTGAACTAAGTTGCTGTGATGTTCCCCGTCACCCAGGGTTCGAAAAAGGCAGAACGTTTTCATGCCACTCTTGTGACAATGGACATAAACTCAACCCCCTAAAGGGCCTATTTCCTCCCTGGCACCCCGGAGATGCACACTGGACTGTTTCCACTGAAGAAAAGCCAGGGCCCATCTGCTAAGGGGCCTGATGAGGGAATGGCCCTACATGGCTTGAACGTCTGCATCTGGGCACCTATGGGAGTCCCCTCAGGCCCCAAGTAAAGCCGAGAGGACCGGGGGTGCTGGGCCAGGATGCAAAGTTGTGCATCTTCCCATGAGGCAGCAGGAGAAGGGGACCTTCCAGCTGGCCCTCCAGCTCCCCAGGCCCGGGACCCCCAGGCCACCATGCTGAGGTATGCCCCTTACCTGAATTGTCCCCACGATCTCCTTTTTGGCCCCTTGGTCCTGGAATTCCAGGAGCCCCTGTGTTTCCTGGGGGCCCCAACTTCCCAGGAGGGCCCTGCAAACCTCTGAGCCCTTGACCTGTTGCAAGACAAAGGGAAGATGACCCAGTGACTGTCATTCTTTTTTTCCAAAAAGCTCAATACTCCATTCATGTTTACCCCCTGAACAGCCAGTGAGCTAGCGATGTAACCCAAAAAAGAAAGACCCTCCTGCATGCCAGTGGAAGGCCTGCACCAAGGCCAGCTCCCTAAGCAGGTGGGACACCCCTCTGTAGGGACAACCACACACCCCCAGTTCCTGTGTGGAAATATGGGATCCCGGAGAGTCAGCAAGCAGCTTTGTTTTGGAGACAATGGTATTTTACAGGGATTGTTCTGAGTGTAGCTTGGGTCCTGATGAAAGGGGAACCTTAAGCCGGCTGTGGTGGCTCACGCCTGTAATCCCAGCACTTTGGCAGGCTGAGGTGGGTGGATCACGAGGTCAGGAGATCAAGACCATCCTGGCTAACACAGTAAAACCCCGTCTCTACTAAACATATAAAAAAAATTAGCAGGGCGTGGTGGCGGGCGCCTGTAGTCCCAGCTACTCAGGAAGCTGAGGCAGGAGAATGGCGTGAACCTGGGAGGCGGAGGTTGCAGTGAGCTAAGATTACGCCACTGCACTCCAGCCTGGGCGACAGAGTGAGACTCCGTCTCAGAAAAAAAAAAAAAAAAAAGAAAGGGGAGCCTCCCCAAGTCTGTGCTTTAACCTTTGTGTGGCAGGCTCAAGCACAGATTTGCTTGAACACCTGCTGGAGGTGGAGATTTAGGAAGCCACAGAAACCTGTCCCAGACCTGGCTCTCCCTTTTCCCCCTTGGGTCCATCTCGCCCATCTCTGCCTGGGGTGCCATTGGTGACGGGGATGGCACAGGTAATCACGGAACAGGTCTTCTGGGCATCCTCACAGGCTTTTGTTTCGGAGCAGGAAGCTGTCACCACAGACAGGAGAAGGACAGGGAATGACGGAAACAGGAACATGGTCCTTACCTTGAAGTGAAGAAAGTGAAGGAAGGGAATTTCATCCCATCTGATTTAAATAGCATTTGCTACCCATGTGGTGTGCTGGACCCTGTGCTGGGGACAGTGGACACAGAGGGGACCATCACAACCCCTGGCTGTGAATGACTTTCAGGCTACTAGGGAAACAGGTGGGTAAAAAATGTGAGAGTTAGATCAGTGCTAAAACAAAGGCAGGTGCAAGATGAACATGAGCCCATTCTCCCTGGGGTCCCAGAGCTCCTGCCAGCACAAACCTTAACAGGTAGGCACCGCCTACTTGACAGCCCACAGGGCTCGAGGATTATCCATGAGCCCTGTGTCCAGTGGTCCAGACAAAGGTGAAGAGAGCTCATTGTCTGTGTGAGCTTTGGCCCCTGGATTGCTCGGATTTCTTTCTAAAGTGCTAAAGGAGCCATGGTTTCCTTCTTCCTTTCCTATGGAAGGAAAGAGCTGTACTCAGACTGGGACAGGAGACCTGAGGTCCCACAAGGTCCGTCTCTTGGCTGGACTTGGTTGATGATATCCACTCTCTCATTTCCTGTAAAACTTCTGATTGCCATGGTGGGGCTCCAGCTGTCCTCAGAGCAGCCCCTGTTTCACCAGCTGCTTCTTGACCATCTTGCATAATGTCTATTTTGTGACAGGCACTTGCTGTGGGATTGGGACCTAGAATGCCCTGAGGCAGGATTCTGACCTTCAAAATGGAAACTTTTTTGGTGATCGATCCTGTCCAGATGAGACTTCTCTTGGTTTGAGATCTTCCACTGAGAGGCCGTTTCACCACCAGGCTCTGAAATTTCTGCTCAGCCTGAGTCTGGAGGGATTCAGCTCCTGCTCCCCATCCTGGAGGTTGCCCAGATGCCCCCCCAGCTCTGTGCCCCTACCCAGCCATCAGAGTCTCTTCGAGCCTTTGTCCAGGTTGGCCTGTCCTCCAGGACACTTGGCAGCCGGGACCCCATGGGACTCTCCCTCTGCTCTGCTCCAGCCTCAAATCCCAACGTCCTGACTCTTGCTGCCCAACACTGCATCTGCCTTTGCTATCCCAGCCACAGTCCCTTAACCCTTCCCTTCCTCCAGGACACAGTGAGAGATGCCCAGTTGGAAGGGAACTTTCTTGGTCATGTCCTTCTCCAACTTCCTTTTCCTATCATTTTTGTCTTTTTAAAAAAATCTCTCCTGTTGGTGCTGAATTGGCACTGGATGCCACAGTCAAGGCTTGTACCTGTCACTGGCGCACACATGCCACTTCTATTCTTCACTTTGACAAAGACCACCCTTTAGTTTGCTGATGGCCAAGTGGATACAGGAAGCTCCCAGTTGCTTGGGCCAGAGGGAAAGAGAGGCCCCAGGTGGACCTGATGACACCCCCCCAAACCCCTACCTCACCAGGATTCAGTCAAGAAGCCAGTCTTTTGGCCCAGGGCCCCACTTCTTTCCTCCAGAAATGACTTACTAGGGCTTCCTCGGAGCCTGGAGTTAGTGGCAGGGAAGCTGGTCCTCCAGCCCAGGCCTCTGACAGGTGCCTCAGCGACGTCCAGTCCAATCAGTGTGGTGACCAGGGACAGCGCTGGATTGGCCTTCAACCCCAGATTAATAATCAACCATCCCTAGAACTACTGTGTCCTGGGCAGCTCTCCAGGGCTGCTGGCAGGGTCTCTAGCACAGTGCTGGGCAGCTCTCTACGTTAGTGTCGTAACCCCCTCGTCTACTACCTCCTCGCAGGCATCCTTCTCTATGACTCAGCGCCTCTGAGCTTCCAGAGTCACAGGTTCCCAGGGTAGTTTTCTTCAGATATTTATTTTCAGAAGAAGAATGCATAGATTTTCCACCAGACAAATGCATGCACACACACATGCACACAAACACCCACATGTGTACACATCTTTGTATCAGTTGATTGAACTACTTCCATTTGTGTTTTGTTTATTGTAGGGCTAGGGCGGAGAGACTAAACACCCCTAGCACTGAGTCACCTCCTTCCTCTCTTCTCATTTAGAATGTTTGTCAAATGTCTTCTTTGGGCATCTAGGCACACAGGGCCAGGCACAAGGGGAAGGGGTATTTGCAGCTGACTTCAATCCAAAGCCGAATGTGGGTGTTGGCACTCGCTGCTCCCTCTGTCCAGATATCTCCTTGTATCTTTGCTTACTGGTGGCATATTGATTGACCACCAACCACTCCTTATTCCTGTAGAATGAGAAGCTCATGAGAACAGGGGTCTTGTTCCCTAGCTGTTGTTTCTCCACTGAGAAGAGTGCCTGGAAACAGAATCAATGCTCAATAAACATTTGTGGAACAAATGAATCCTCCAGCAGCGTGTCCTCAAATTCCCCCTCTTCTCTCTGACTGGAGCTACAATCTGTGCCCCCTTTACCTGTGACCTCACTTTTCTAGGGCAGGAGCTGTACTCAGTCCACATCTCTGTCCCCAGGGTGCAATCCAGGGCTGGGCACAGAGGAGGATTGGGTACAAGGATGAAGAGAGAGGCAGAGACTTCGAGCAGACACCAGACCGTCTGTGCTCATCCGGGCCTGAATTTCCAGAAGTGTCCAGTTCTTGTCACCAGAGGCTGGTCAAGCCATTTAGGTCCCGGATGTGAGCTTTCATGCTTGCCTTCCTCCAAACTCACACCCATTCTTTGAAACACTTCATGTCACCAAATAACTTCAGAGGTTTGTTTTTCCCAAGTGGGGAGTGACTTCCCTGTGACTCTGCCTGGTGATGGGGGTTTTGGTTTCTCAAGTGTCCTCACCCTGTGTACTCATGTCATCAGGCCCCATCCAGTGGCCCTCTGGTTCCCATTCAGGGGGCCTGCCAGGCACCAAGAGGGGCCCCCAAGGTAAAGAAGATTACTCTCAGAGCTGGGTTTCCTGATGCCATTGACACAATGTTGAAGGGCCCATAGGCCCAGAAGACAAAGGACTTTCAATTCACACAGCAAATAGGCAGATCTCCCAGGAAGGTGGGAAAGTGGAACTGACAGATTGCATTGAGCCGGGATCCTAACTGTGCTGCAGACTTAGAGAAAGGGTGGTTCTGAGTGAGCAGAGGGAAGGCAGGAGGTAAATACACCTAGGAGCAAAGAAACCTGAGAAAACCTGGATTCTGGAGGAGACGAGTTTCTCCCCCAAGGATGTGTACCCATAGGTCTGTCCTCTCATAGACTCGGAGGTGAATTTATGCTGCTCTTATGACTATTACTGAGTTTTGTTATTTATGTCAAGATGAAAAATTGTGTTTCCAGTGTCTCAGCACAGCATGATCTCCTGCATTGTGGAGACATAAACTCAGTGGAGAACCACACCCACAGCCCAGGCATCTCAGTGGTGTCTCAGATGGAGGCCAGGCAGATTTGAGTTCATCATGGGACAATTATCAAATACAGTAGGGGATAAGCAGGGTGAGAGCTGATAGAAATGACAAGCCTCAGAAATAGCCCTCCAAAGAGTGTGGACCCTACATGACAGATAAATTAATATGCACTTCAAAAGAGGGTATAATGAAGGAATAAATGAAAATTATATAATTAAATTAATAGACTAGAATTAAAAATACTATAGAGCTAATAAAATTGAATACTGGTTCTTTGTCAGAGACATAAACTTGGCAAATATGGTTGTGGTCTTTTGGGTGTTTCCGCCTTGTTGTAAAATTGCATCTCACGCCCTTTGCCATAGGACTTCGTAAAGGCTCCCACTAGAGTGTGAGAAGTAAATACTCCAGTCCCTTTGCTGTTTGGTGTGGCCATGTGACCATGAGCTACAACGAAACTTTATGTGTGCTTACAGGTTTGATATGGCTTTTGTGTTTCTTTCCCAATCCTGGAAAGTTACATGGAACAGACATGAACTCATCTGAAAGTCTGGAGTCCAGCTGACTGCTGCTGAGTCCAGGCTCGCTCAGCAGAAACCAGCCAAAACTCAACAAACTGGAAGACACAGAGCAGGAAATAAAAACGTTTATTGTTGCAAGCCCTGAGAGGGAGATTTACTATTGTGTTAGCTGACTGATACAATATCAATGATTAATAGAAAAGGTACAAGAAATTAACAAATCAGGAAGGAAAAGGGATTATTATACTAATATAGATAGTACTAACATTATAAAATTATACCATCTACAGTAGATTTTATAGCAATATATTAGAAAACTAGTTAAAATACATAATATTATAAGAAAGTTTATAATTGCTTACTTTGGCCCTAGAAGTGTTAGAATAATGAATATATTATTGTATCACATAAAATATTAAAATGGAAGTCAAAAATTATCAACCTTTTCTCCATCAACAAAATGGTTTTAAGGTGAGTTGTAGCAAATCTTCAGAGAAAAGATAATTTCTCTGTTATAGAAATGGTTTGTGTCTACAGCTACTTAGCTAACATGATTAGCCGAATATGTGACACAGAATGCATAAGGACAGAAAAAGAGAAAGGAACTCTCAGCCAACCTAATCTGTAAGTACAGATGCAAAAATACAATGTAAAAAATAGCTATTAAGACCAGCAATGTATTTATGGTTAATAGAAGTCTCTGGAATCTGATTTTCTACATTCATTAGCCCATGAATTAACTGCATAATATTTGGTAAATCACTTTGACTTCTATATGCCTCAATATTCTTATTTGTAAATTTGAAAGAATGATAGCATCTATAAAATAGGGTTAATGAGGATTACATGAGTTAATACTAGTGCCCGGTCCATAGTCTGTGTAATGAGTGTATCAAGCATCAGACCAAGTAGGGCATATCAGAGGAATGCAAGGATGGTTCAACATCAAAAAATAATGTAAATCACTAATTTAATAAAGAGTAGGTTTCATTAAGAGCCTAAATTTATATCTCTCAGATCTTGGAACTTGGAGTTCTTTTGTTCTCAAAACTAATATGTAGTCTCAAAACTCTTTTGTCATTGATGGGCATTTAGGTTGATTCCACGTCCTTGCTATTGTGAGTAGTGCTGCAATGAACATTCACATGCATGTGTCTTTATGGTAGAATGATTTGTATTCCTCTGGGTATATAACCAGTAATGAGATTGATGAGTCAAATAGTATTTTTCATTCTTTTTTTTTTAACATTTCGTAAGTATAATTCATAAATAAATATCTCATAATTTCTGGTTTGATCCCCCAGAAAGATACAATAATTCTAAATATGTATGTACTTACAAATATGGCCTCAAAACATATAAAGAAACAATTGACAGAATTATAAGAAAAAGTAGACAAATCCACAATCATGTGGAAGATTTTCATACAACTTTCTTATTAACTGATAGACCAAGCTGACACAAAAATCAGTAGATGATAAAATATTGGGATGATACACTAAAAAACCTGAATTACTTGACATACATAGAACACTGCACCCCAAAATTCAAGAGTAGATACTATTTTTATGAAACATTAATAAAAATTGAGCATATGCTGGGATATTAAAGCAAGTTTCAACAAATTTCAAAAAACGTTCCCTTACCACAGAACAGTTATTCTGTATATCAATGATAAAAGGATACTTTGAAAATCTCTATATATTTAAGAGGAAAATTAAGAAGTATGCTTCTAAATAACCTGTAGGCCAAAAAAAAAGCCATTCTAATAGAAATTAGAAAATACTGTAACTGAATAATCATGAATAGTTAAGTATCAAAACATATAAGATCAGCTAGAGCTGCACTTGGAGGAAAATTTACAACCTTTCTACATTTTAGAAAAGAAGAATGCTGAAAATCATCAATCTAATGCCCATTTCAAAATATTAGAAAAATAAGGCAAGTTAAGCCCAAAGAAAACAGAAGAAAATAATGAAGAGCATGCAGCCATAAAAAATAACCAAATCACGTCCTTAGCAGCAACATGGATGTAGCTGGAGGCCACTATCCTAACCAAATTAAGGCAGAGATGGAAAACCAAATACCGCATGTTCTCACCCAGAAATGGGAACTAAACACTGGATGATAGGAGCAATAAACACTGTGGATTCCAAAAGTGGGGAAGGAGGGAGGAATGCAAGGGTTGAAGACCCACCTATTGAGTATTATGTTTATTTCCTGGGTGATGGGATCACTAGGAGCCCCAACCTCAGCATCATACAATATACTTGTGTAACAAACCTGCACATGTACTTCCTGAATCTGAGCTAATAATAAGCAGAAATTAATGAAATAAAATAAAATGCAACAGAAGGGATAAACCCACAAGTTTGTTCTTAGAAAAGACCAAAAGAATGGATACGTTTTGATGAGATTGATAAAGAGGAAAAAAGAGAAGTCACAAATAACCAATATCACGAACGATGGGGAGTCTACAACTACATATCCTATAGACAAAAAGATCATAAAATGATAATACAAATAACTTTATGCCAGTAAATTTGAAAATGTATAGGAACTGGATAAACTAGAAAAATATCAATTCCAAAACTTACACAAGAAGATGTACAAAAATCTAAATAGTTTTCTATACAGATTTATAAATTCAATCTATAATTATGTCTTCATCAGTGAATTTTACAAATAATTTAAGAAATTGTTCTAATCTCACGAAAAATCCTCCAGAAAATAGAAAAAAATTTTAAAATTTTTATTTTTTGAGACAAAAATGATCTCAATACAAAAATGTGACAAGGAAAATACAAAAAAGGAATATCACAGGTCAGTCTCACTCATAATGCAAAAATCCTATGATGCACATAGATAAAAATTTCCTAAGCAAATTATTGTTTTTTTGCATATATTTCTAAATTATACTTTAAGTTCTGGGATACATGTGCAGATCATGCAGATTTGTTACGTAGGTATACACGGGCCATTGTGATTTGCTGCACCCATCAACTCATCATCTACACTAGGTATTTTTCCTGATGCTATCCCTCCCATAGCCCCCAACCCCTGACAGGTCCCAGTGTGTGATGTTCCCCTCCCTTTGTCCATGTGTTCTCATTGTTCAGCTCTAACTTATGAGTGAGAACATGCATTGTTTGGTTTTCTGTTCTTGTGTTAGTTTGCTGAGAATGATGGTTTCCAGCTTCATCCATGTCCCTGCGAGGGACAGGAACTTATCCTTTTTTATGGCTGCATAGTATTCCATGGTGCATATGTGCCACATTTCTAAATCCAGTCTATTATTGATGGTCATTTGGGTTGGTTTCAAGTCTTTGCTATTGTCAACAGTGCTGCAATAAACATATGTGTGCATGTGTCTTTATAGTAGAATGATTTATGTACATTTGAGTATGTACCCAGTAACGGGATTGCTGGGTCAAATGGTATTTCTGGTTCTAGATCCTTGAGGAATCACCACACTGTCTTCCACAATGGTTGAACTGATTTACACTCCCACCAACAGTGTAAAAGTTTTCCTACTTCTCCACATCCTCTCCAGCATCTCTTGTTTTCTGACTTTTAATGATCACCACTCTAACTGGTGTAAGATGGTGTATCATCGTGGTTTTGATATGCATTTCTCTAATGACCAGTGATGATGAGCTTTTTTTCATATGTTTTTTGGCTGCAGGAACTGCCACACTGTTTTTCACAATAGTTGAACTAATTTACACTCTAACCAATAGTGTATAAACATTTTCTTTTCTCTGCAACCTCATCAGCAACTGTTACTTTTTGACCTTTTAAAAATAGCTATTCTGACCGGTGTGAGATGTTATCTCATTGTGGTTTTGATTTGTATTTTTAATAATTAGTGATATCAAGATTTTTTTCGTATGCTTATTGGCTGTGTGTATGTCTTATTTTGAAAAGTGTCTGTTCATGTTCTTTGTTCAGTTTTTAATGTTTTTTTCTTGTAAATTTGCTTAAGTTTTTATAGATGCTGAATATTAGACCTTTGTCACATGCATAGCTTGCAAATATTTTCTCCCATTCTGTATGTTGTTTGTTTACTCTGTTGATAGTTTCTTTTGCTGTGCAGAAGCTGTTAAGTTTAATTTGATCCCATTTGTCAATTTTTGCTTTCATTGCGATTGCTTTTGTTGTGTTTGCCATGAAATCTTTGCCTGTTCCTATGTCCAGAATGGTATTGCCTAGGTTGTCTTCCAGGGTTTTCATAGTTTTGGTTTTACATTTGAGTCTTTAATCCATCTTGAGCTGATTTTTGTATGTGGTATAAAAAAGGGGTCCAGTTTCAATCTTCTGCATATGCCAGCACCATTTATTGAATAGGAAGTATTTTCTTCATTGCTGGTTTGTTTTTGTTTTAGTTTTGTTGAGAATCAGATGGTTATAGTAGTGCAGCCTTATTTCTGGGCTCTCTATTCCATTCCCTTGGTCTATGGGTCTGTTTTTGTACTAGTACCATGCTGTTTTGGTTACTGCAGCCCTGTGGTATAGGTTGAGGTTTGGATAATGTGATGCCTCCAGCTTTGTTCTGTTTTTTGGTTCCATATGAATTTTAAAATAGTGTTTTACAGTTGTGTGAAGAATGTCATTGGTAGTTTGATATGAATAGCATTGAATCTGTAAAACGCTTTGGGCAGTATGGCTATTTTAATGGTATTGATTCTTTCTACCCAGAGCAGGGATGTTTTTTCATTTGTTGGTGTCATTTGTGATTTATTTGAGTGGTGTTTTGTAATTCTCATTGTAGAGATCTTTCACTTCCTTGGTTAGCTGTATTGCTAGGTATTTTATTCTTTTTGTGGCAATTGTGAACAGGATCACATTCCTGATTTGACTTTTGGCTTGTCTTTTGTTGGTGTATATAGGAATGCTAGGGTTTTTTTTATGTTGATTTTGTATCTTGAAACTTCGCTGAAGTTGTTTTCAGATGAAGAAGCTTTTGGGCCAGGATTATAGGGTTTTCTAGACATAAAATTATATTACAAAGACTCAATGAAAAATTTCAATGAGTCTCTTCAAACATTTATAGGTTCTCCTGGCCCCTATAAAAGGGAATATAAACATATAAATGGCATAAAGAGATATACAAAATTTCTGTTTGTAAATAGAAATATATACTTATAAAATGTAACAGAATCAATTATATTAGAAGTACTGTGGGGAAATGAGGTTCCAAAAAGATGGTAGGGTATAAGATCAACAAATAGTATATCAAGAGTTTTTCTTACAAACCAGCAATAATTACTTTAGAATATAATAAAATAGTATAGTAACAATAGAAAATTAAACCATAAAGTAAGTAAAAATAAATCTAAAAAGAAACGAAAAGATGGCTAATTAGAAGGAGCTGGTTTTCAGCACTCACAGAGAGGAATGAAAAGGGTGAGTGAATACAGCACCTGAAATTGAAATATCCAAATAGTCACATTGGGACTGTTCAGGGAAATAACTTGACCCACAGACAAGGAAGGAAGGCAGTGTGGGACAATGGCCCACCCAGGAGTGACACAGAGCCAAGAGAACCCCCACCCCCAGCCAAGGGAAGTGGTATGTGATTGTATGACCCCAGGAAACCACTGTTCTCCCACAGATCTTTGTAACCCACTGATCAGGAGATCCCTTTGTGAGCCCATGCCAGGTCTGACACACAGAGCTGTGTGCAGTCTTGGTAGAGCAGCTACTCTTGCACACACAGAGACCCAGGAGTTTTATATGCCATAGCCCCAGGATCTCCAACAAATGTGTCTGCAACTCAGAGGTACAAAGGTGGGAGGTCCACACATACCCCTAGGAAGGGGGCAAAATGCAGGGAGCCTGAGCAGCCTCATTCCATGGGCTCCACTTCCATAGTACCTGCAAGACAATACCCACTGGCTTGGAATTCCAGACAACCACCAGTAACAGGGTGGAGCTTGCCTGAGACAGAATGGAGCCCCGGGGAGGAGGGTTGACTCAGCCCTTTCAGTCTATGGGCTTTGGAGAGTCCAAACAGTCCAGACAAGAAAGAATCTCCCCAGTAGCACAACGTAGTAGCTTTGACAGATAGTGGCCAGACTGCTTATTTTAGTGGGGGACCCGATCCATTTCTCCTCACTTGGCGGGACTTCCCAGCCAGGCCCTCCAGCCACTCCTGCTGGCACATATTATGGACAGAGCTCTGATCTCTCCCTGGGACCACCTTCACTGGTGATACCTCTAGGTATGGGAAGAACTGAGGCAACTGGGGTCTGGAGCAGTCTCCTAGCAAACCACAGCAACCCTATGGAAGGGTGGGCAGACTGTTAAAAGAAATACAAACAGACAGAAAACAACAGCAACAACAACAACAACAACAAAGAAAAACAACAAAAACCCCATCCAAAGGTCAGCAACCTCAAAGATCAAAGGTAGGTAAGCCAACAAAGTTTAGAAAGAATCAATGCAGAAATGCTGAAAACTCAAAAAGCCAGAGTGCCCCTTTTTCTCCAAATGACTGCAACACCTCCCAGCAAGGGCTCAGAACTGGGCTGAGGCTGAGATGTCTGAAATGACAGAAGTAGGCCTCAAAAGGTAGGTTATAACAAACTTTGCAGAGCTAAAGGAGTATGTTGCAATCCAATGCAAAGAAGCTAAGAATCTTGATAAAACCATATGGGAACTGACAGCCAAAACAGTCAATTTTGAGAAGAACATAACCAACCTGTTAGAGTTGAAAAATACACTGCAAGAACTTCACAGTGCAATTACAAGTATTAATAGCAGAATAGACCAAACAGAGGAAAGAATCTCAGAACTGGAAAACTTGCTTTCTGAATTAAGATAGGCAGACAAAAATAGAGACGAAAGAATGAAAAGAAATGAACAAAGCCTACAAGAAATATGGAATTATGTAAAGAGACTGAATCTATCACTAATTGGGGTACCTGAAAGTGATGGGGAAAATGGAACCAAGTTGGAAAACGTGCTTCAGGATATCATCCAGGAGAAATTCCCCAACCTAGCAAGACAGGCTAATATTCAAATTAAGGAAATACAGAGAACCCCAGTAAGATACTCCATGAGAAGATCATTTCCAAGATATAATAATCAGATTCTCCAAGGCCATAATGAAAGAAAAAATGTTAAGAGCAGCCTGAGAGAAAGGCCATGTCACTTGCAAAGGGAAGTCCATCAGACTAACTGTGAATCTCTTAGTGGAAACACTACAGGTCAGAAAAGATTGGGGGCCAACAGTCAACTTTCTTAAAAAAAAGAATTTCCAACCCAGAATTTCGTATCTGGCCAAACTAAGCTTCATAAGCAAAGGAGAAATAAAATCCTTTTCAGACAAGAAAATGCTGAGGGAATTCATCATGACCAGACCTGCTTTGCAAGAGCTCCTGAAGGAAGCATCAAATATGGAAAGGAAAACTGTTATCAGCCACTGCAAAAACACACTGAAGTACACAGAGCAGAGACACTATGAAGCAACTACATAAACAAGTCTGCAAAATAAGCAGCTAGCATCATCATGACAGAATCAGATCCACACATATCAATACTATTCTTAAATGTCAATGGAGTAAATGACCCCAATTAAAAGACACAGAATGGCAAGCTGGATAAAGAATTAAGAGCAGTCAGTATGTTGTCTTCAAGAGACCCATCTCATATGCAAAGACACACATAGGCTCAAGATAAAGGGATGGAGGAAAATTAACCAAGCAAATGAAAAACAGAAAAAAGCAGGGGCTGCAATCGTAGTTTCTGACAAAACAGACTTTCAACCTGCAAAGATAAAAAAAAGACAAAGAAGGGCCTTACATAGTGGTAAAGAGTTCAATTCAACAAGAAGAGATAACTATTCTAAATATATATGTGCCCAATACAGCAGCACTCAGATTCATAAAGCAAGCTCTTAGAGACATTCAAAGAGACTTAGACTCCCACACATAATAGTGGGAGGCTTTAACACCCCATTGACAATATTAGATGGATCATTGAGACAGAAAATTAACAAAGATATTCAGGATCTGAACTCAGCTCTGGATGAAGTGGACCTGTAAGATGTCTACAGAACTCTCCATCCCAAAACAACAGAATATACATTCTTCTCATTAACACATCATACTCCCTCTAAAATTGATCATATAATTGGAAGTAAAACACTCCTCAACAAATGAAAAAGAACTGACGTAATAACAAACAATCTCTCAGACAATAATACAATCAAATTAGAACTCGAGATGAAGAAATTCACTCAAAACCACACAGCTACATAGAAATTGAAAAACTTGCTCTTGTATGATTCTTGGATAAATAATGAAATTAAGGCAGATATCAAGAACTTCTTTGAAACTAATGAAAACAAAGATACAATGTACCAGAATCCCTGGGACACAGCTAAAGCAGTGTTAAGAGGGAAATTTATAGCATTAAATGCCCACATTAAAAAGCTAGAAAGTTAACAACCTAACATCACAACTAAAATAACTAGAGAACTAAGAGCAAATAAACCCCAAAGCTAGCAGAAGACAAGAAATGACCAAGATCAGAGCAGAACTGAAGGACATAGAGACATGAAAAACCTTAAAAATATAAACAAATCCAGGAGGTGGATTTTTGAAAAAATTTATAAAATAGATAGATCACTAGCTAGACTGATAAAGAAGAAAAGAGAAGATTCAAATAGACACAATCAGAAATGATAAGGGGGATATCACCACTGACCCCACAGAAATACAAACAACCATCAGAGATCTATGCACCTCTACGCACATAAACTAGAAAATCTAGAAGAAATGGATAAATATGTCCTGAACATATATGCCCTCCCAAGAGTGAACCAGGAAGAGAGGGAATCTCTGAATAGACCAATAATGAGTTCTGAAGTTGAGGCAGTAATAAATAACCTACCAACCAAAAAAATCCCAGGACCAGATGGAGTCACAGCTTAATTCTACCAGAAGTACAAAGAAGAGCTGGTACCATTCCTACTGAAACTATTCCAAAATATTGAAAGAAGGAACTCTTCTCTAACTCATTCTGTGAGGCCAGCATCCTGTTGATACCAAAACCTGGCAGAGATACAACAGAAAAGAAAACTTCAGACCAATATTCTTTTTTTTTTTTTTTTTTTTTTTTTTTTGAGACGGAGTCTCGCTCTGTCACCCAGGCTGGAGTGCAGTGGCCAGATCTCAGCTCACTGCAAGCTCCGCCTCCCAGGTTTACGCCATTCTCCTGCCTCAGCCTCCCGAGTAGCTGGGACTACAGGCGCCCGCCACCTTGCCCGGCTAGTTTTTTGTATTTTTTTAGTAGAGATGGGGTTTCACCGTGTTCGCCAGGATGGTCTCGATCTCCTGACCTCGTGATCTGCCCATCTCAGCCTCCCAAAGTGCTGGGATTACAGGCTTGAGCCACCGCGCCCAGCCCAGACCAATATTCTTGATGAACACTGATGCAAAATTCCTTAACAAAATGCTGGCAAACTGAATCAAGCAACACATCAAAAAGCTTATCCACCAAAATCAAGTAAACTTCATCCCTAGGATGCAAGGTTGGTTCCACATATGCAAATCAATGAAAGTGATTCATCACATAAACAAAAACTGAAGACAAAAACCGCATGATTATCCCAATAGATGCAAAAAAAAAAAAAGCCTTTGATAAAATTCAACAATCCTTCATGTTAAAAACTCTCAGGAAACTAGGTATTGAAGGAACATACCTCAATATAATAAGAGCCATATATGACAAACCCACAGCCAATATTATACTGAATAGGCAAAAGCTGGAAGCATTCCCCTTGAATGCTTGAATTCCCCTTGAATTCCCCTTCGTCCAGCAAAGACGAAGATGCCCCTTCTCACCACCCATATTTGTAGTATTGGAAGTTCTGGCAGGGCAATCAGGAAAGACAAATAAATAAAGAATATTCAAATAGGAAGAAAGGAAGTCAAACTATCTTTGTTTGCAGATGACATGATCCTGTATCTAGAAAACCCCATGGTCTCAGCCCAAAAACTTCTTGAGCTGATAAGCAACTTCAGCAAAGACTCAGGATACAAAATCAATGTGCAAAAATCACTAGCATTCCTATACACCAATAACAGGCAAGCTAAGAGCCAAATCATGAATGAACTCCCATTCACAATTGCCACAAAAAGAATAAAATACTTAGAATACAGCTGACAAGGGAAGTGAAGAATCTCTTCAAGGGGAACAACAAACCACTGCTCAAAGAAATAAGAGATGACACAAACAAATGGAAAAACATTCCATGCTGATGGATAGAAAGAATCAATATCATGAAAATGGCCATATTGCCCAAAGCAATTTATAGGTTCAATGCTATTCCCATTAAATTACCATTGACAAGCTTCACAAAATTAGAGAAAACTATTTTAAAACTCATATGGAACCAAGAAAGAGCATGAATAGCTAAGACAATCCTAAACAAAAAGAACAAAGCTGGAGGCATCATGCTACCTGACTTCAAACTATACTACAAGGCTATAGTAACCAAGACAGTATGGTATAAGTACAAGACCAGACACATAGACCAATGGAACAAAATAGAGAACCCAGAAATAAGACCACGCACCTACAACTATCTGATCTTTGACAAACCTGATAAAAACAAGCAATGGGGAAAGGATTCCCTATTAATAAATGGTGCTGGGATAACTGGCCAGCCATATGCAGAAAATTGAAACTGGACCCCTTCCTTATGCCACATACAAAAATCAACTCAAGGTGGATTAAAGGACTTAAATGTAAAACCCAAAACTATAAAAACTCTAGAAGAAAACCTAGGTAAAACCATTCAAGACATAGGCACGGGGAAAGATTTCATGATGAACGTGCCAAAAGCAATTGTGATAAAAGCAAAACCTGACAAATAGGATCTAATTCAACTAAAGAGCACAGCAAAAGAAACTATCAACAGAGTAACAGACAACTACAGAATGAGAGAAAATTTTTGCAAGCTATACATCTGGCAAAGGTCTAGTATCCAGCATCTACAAGGAACTAAAACAAATTTACAAGGAAAGAAACACATTAGAAAGTGGGCAAATGACATGAACAGCCACTCCTCAAAAGAAGACATACATGTGTCCAACAATCATATAAAAAAAGCTCAACATCACTGATCATTGGAGAAATGCAAATCAAAACCACAATGAACTACCATCTCATACCAGTCAGAATAGCTATTATTAAAAAGTAAAAAAATAACAGGTGTTGGTGAGATTGAAGAGAAAAGGGAATGCTTATACACTGTTGGGTAAAGTGTAAATTAGTTGAACCATTGTGAAAAATAGTGTGGCAATTCCTTAAAAAGCTAGAAATAGAACTACCATATGACCCTGCAATCTCATAACTGAGTATATACCCAAAGGAATATAAATCATTCTACCATAAAGACACATGCATGCAAATGTTCATTGCGGCACTGCTCACAATAGCAAAGCCATGGAATCAACCTAAATGCCCATCAATGACAGATGGGATAAAGAATATGTGGTACATATGCATCATGGAATACCATGCAGCTGTAAAAAGGAACAAGATGATGTCCTTTTGCAGGGACACGGGTGGAGCTGGAAGCCATTATCCTCAGCAAATTAACACAGGAACAGAAAACTAAATACTTCATGTTCTCACTTAAAAGTGGGAGCTGAATGATGAGAACACATGGACACATGGGGGAGAACAACACACACTGGGGCCTGTTGGAGGTGGGGAGTGGGAGGAGGGAGAGTCTCAGAAAGAACAGCTAGCAGATGCTGGGCTAGGTGATGAGATGATCTGTGCAGGTAATCACCATGGCACACACTTAACGGTGTAACAAACCTGCACATCCTGCATATGTACCCCTGAACTTAAAATAAAAGTTGGAAATTAAAAAAAAAGAAATGAGAAGATACCAATTTTCAGAGGCCTAAAGTATTTATCTATAAAATTGGGAATACAGACTGTCCTGGATTTGCAATTGCTCGACTTAAAATTTTTCCACTTTACAATGACTTCAAAGCAATGCAAATCCAGTAGAAGCTATACATCAAGTACACATATAACTGAATTATTCATTCAGTTTCAGTCCAGCATTCCATAAATTTCATGAGACAGTCAACACCTCATTATAAAATAGACCTTGTGTTAGATGATTTTGCCCAACAGCATGCTAAAATAAGTTTTCTGGGCATGTTTTAGTTACTCCAGGCTCAGCTATGATGTTTGGTAGGTTAGGTGTATTAAATGCATTTTCCACTTAATGTATTTTTATCCTGCAATGTGTTTATTGGGATGTCACCCCGTCATAAGTCGTGCTACATCTGTACATGCTTCTACTTGTTTTTTTTTCTTAATTTTGAAGAAGGCTCAACAATTTGTGTGCTGGGTCCTAGGCACAAGTGGAATGGTGACCAGAATAAAAATTATCACTCATGAAAGACTGACAAATTGTTCCCCTCATTTTCATTGGTTTTCTGAGTGTTGATCCAGAGCTTCCTTCCACCAAAGAACAGCAATACATGCACTGAGGAAGAGTGTTCACAGGTGTTACAGGGGGAGAAGAGAGAGGTGGGACACATATGTAGCTGCCTCCTCAAGCAATTGGAGACATTGTCGCATTCCTGTGTAGCCCTGGGTCATGGGACAGTGGTCCCATTCCATGCAGACCTGAGACTAGGGTGGCTCAGTGAGGCCTGGGACTGAGCCCTGAGTGCCACCATCACTGCTGAGCTGCAGAAATCATTCAGGTGGCTGAGTAGGGGACAGAAGACATGGTGTCCCCACCCACAAATGGACCACGTGGATTCATGATGCCCATATGTTCTTCTGAATGGTGTCTATAGCTCCCCATCCCCCTGCAGCATCACAGGGAGGAGAGCAGGTTGCCGCTCCCACCAAACAAAGCACATCCTGAGATTGAATTTTCCAATCTTGAGGAAAGTGGGAGCTCAGAGCCAGAGTTCATTTGACTTACAAAAATACAGGAATATAATGTTTCTTGGAACCAAAGATATGGAAACTCATGTGAACACATTCACGACTTATTATGCTTAAATCATCTTTATTCAGCTCAGGAGTGGGGTGACTGGAAGCATAAGCTTCAGGTACAGGAAGATGGGTTTGGATCCAGCCTCTGCCACTTGCTCTCTGGAATGACACTCAAAACATTTAACTCCTCCAAGCTTCAGTGTCCTTATAAAAAATGGGGAAACAATACTGGTCCCGTGACATTGTGTGAAGATTCAATAGGACATAATAAGCTGTATTAGAAGTGCTTGTCAAGGTGCTTGGCAAATGATAGGTGCTCGGTCAATAGCCTCTCTGTGTAGTAACAGTTCTGGTAGTAATTTTGGTAGCCGGGGGGACGGTAATAACTGTGATGGCAACAAGATTCTTATTCCCATTTCACAGATGAAGACATAGGCTCAGGGAAAGAAAAATCTTCAACTGTCACTGGGTACCTAGCCCACGCCACGACACATCCTAAGACCCGGCATATGATAATTTTAATGAAATATCTGGGTGAATGGATTAATGAAAGGAGAAAGCAGAGCCAGGGGTGTGGGGGGTGGGGTGAATGCCCACTGAAGTCTGAAGTTGGGTGCAGATTTGTTCATCAGTTGAAAGCTAATCTGGTCACATCTGGAGGTGGCTCTAGGTCACACTAGAGGTCTAGACAGGATGTCTTCAGGTCAGGGGGCTGAGTTGCCCTCCAAAGACTCAAAGGAGTGAATCGTACACATCATTCATGGGGTTGGCCTGGCCACCACCCTTCTGGAACACCACCTGGCCTTCTGACCTCATGGAGAGCCTGACCAGGCCTGCCCTGGAGACCTCCGAGTGCCAGAGAATCTCCACTGCGGCCTTGGCTCTGCACAGTCAGGGCTTCCCTGAAGTCTGCCTCTCTCTGTCATTATGCTTGGCCAGGACTGCACATCCTGATGGCACTGGGCAGGCAGTGGGCTGCAGAGGGAGAGCAGAGGGGACCAGGAGGCAGGCACTCTGTGTGACTTCAGAGGGTCCATCTACTCCAAGACCTCACTGCTGCTATCTGTAAGCGGAAGAACTGGACCAGATGGGGAATAAGGAGGGCTCCATCTCATGCCGAAGGCCAAGGCTAGGAATGGCTGCCTGGGGTGCAGTGCTGGGAGGGTTTGCAAGGGAAGTGTCAAGGCTGGCCAGGGAAGAGTCAGGGCCCATTAGCGGAATGAGTGGCTAAGGATGCCTTCAGCCCTAATAGCCACAAGTGAATTCTACTGAAAGGAAGTTCCAGCATCTCATAGACCAAGTGGAGCCTCAGGATGGAGGCTGAAGGCCAGACAGGATCCTCCCTGTCCCGTGGCATAAATGCTCTTAGAACTCACAGATTGTTAGTCGGTTGTACAGGCAGTTCCTGTCATTCCACCGCCCGTCTGTGTACATCTCCACACACTGCTCTGTTCCCCGACCCGCGGGCTCCCCTGGGTACCAGTTGGTGTAGTTTACAGGGGTCCCGTCTGAGTAGCGGAAGTCTCCAGGACTTGGACCTTCAATCAGGCCCACATAAGCATACGTGTTGTACTTCTTCACGAAGCTTGCAACAGCCTCATTTTCCTCTGGACTTCTCGGGACAGCTATGCGGCCGCCTGCACTGGCACATGCCTCCTGAATGGCATCAAAAGTGGCAGACTGCCCATTGGTGGAGAAGACCTTCTCTCCTACTGCCAGTATGGACCCCTGTAGACTGAGAGCTGGAGGCAGAGGAGTCTGGGTCAGGCCACTAACTGCTTTGTCTCTAAGCCACCTCCCTCACTTGGGCTTTCTGCTACTGGGCTCTCCCCAGCCTTCCATCTCTGCCTCTCTCCGTGTCTTCTCTTCCTCTTCCAATTGCAGTTTTCTAAATTCTCTTCTAGGCTTTCATCCATTTATTCACTCATCTATTTAACAATTACTTATTGCCAGAAATGGTGCCATTTCCTGGGATTCAGTGGAAAGCAAGACAGGCGGAGAACTTGCTTTCCTATGAAATGGGGAGTGAATTGTGTCGGGTTCTGTCTCCTCTGGGCCATTCAAAGACATCAGAAAAGCAAGCATCATTCCTTTCCCCAAGACCTGACATGTGCGTGCCTGCTTGTCATCTCTATGTTCTAGAAGCTGCTGCTGAGAATGAGGGGAATTTGTGGGAAACTCCCACCCTGTGAGGCCCAGGGGGTCCCCTTACCTCCCCTTGTCTGCAGGATTTGATGTTTGAAGTCGTGGAGTGTGGCTTGGAGCTCCTCATCTAGATGAGCTGGAAGCCCTGTGGAGAGCGCCCCACACAGAAGGAGGGGCAGGCCAGTGAAGACCCCCACTTGCTGCCACGCAGGCATTTTGCCATCTGCAGTCCTGGAATTCTGCCCTTTCATTGCTGCGAGGCATCGCGCAGGCCCCAGGCTCAGAGGGTCCACAAGACTCCAGTGTGTCTCCACACCCACGGTCCCCTATTCTTTAGCGAAGCCTTGCCCCTGCTGAGACCCCCACCCCTTGTCCTCTTTCCTGCTCTGTCCCTCGAGTGGCTCTGTCTGCCCGCCTCTGTGGGGCAAGTCCCTCTCCCGCACCCTCCACCAAGGGCAAGCATGATGCTCTCTGCACTGCCTTGATGGCCTTGCTTACCGCTCTGAGCTTCAAATTCCCGTGTGCCTGTGGGCTCCTGATCACACCATCTGCCTGGATGTCTGGTCCGCATTCACCCTTCAGACTGCCCCCAGCGCTGCGTCCCAGGACGCACCTCCCCCGCCTCCCAGCGCCGTACCTCATCCCACATCTGACTCCGTGTCTCCCCATCGGCGGTCATGAGGCATGGAGGACTTCCTACACCTGCCCTTCCCTGAATTGTGACCACACTCCCCAGACACTTGGCTTTCTCCCTCAAGTTCACATTCTCTTACTTAGGTTGAGCCAAATGCCCTTGGGGAACCTGCAGGGTTTCTCTGATCCCCATCAGCCCTGTGTAACGGACTTCAGGGTTGCTGTGCCCGTGTTCCCACTGCCCACCTGCCCCACCCTGCTCACCTGGAGGGCCCCTCTCCCCAGGCTTCCCCTTTTCTCCACGCTGTCCAGGGATACCAGGGGCTCCAGGCAGCCCATCATTCCCAGGAGGACATGGCATATCTCCAGGCGGACCCATGGGGCCTGCAGAGAAAAGAGACATGGATGTGTGGGATCCGTCACCCACAACTGGTTGGAGCTAGTGAGACTCGACCCTCATTATCACTGGGGCTGTCCCAGTTATCACTCCGTGGGCACTATGAGGACAGACTCTCCAGGATGCGCCATCCTAAGGGCCCCAGGAGCCCACCAGGTCCCACCCAGCTCACTATGGCCCACAGCCTAGGGGCCTAGACAGACGGGCCTTCTGGAAAGGGGTCTGTGTCCCTCAGCAGAGGGTGGGGTCTCCAGCACAGTACCTGGAGGGCCAGGGTCTCCTTTGACACCATCTCTCCATCCCTGCCTGGCAGGCCATGGGATCCAGGAGTGCCAGGGATACCAGGGCTTCCAACACAAACGTCCTTCACTTCACACGCAGCGCCAGAGGCTGCCATCAAGGTGAGAGTGAGGGCCAGAGGGCACAGCCACATGGCTCCGGCTCCAGCTGCTGCTCCTGCAGGAGAAATGCCCGTGAGCCCATCTGCCACCTCTGCCAACATCTCCCTCACTGTGCTCTGTCAGGACTCAGGAAGCTGAGCAGAGCCCGAGAGGCAGGGCAGGCGAGACCAGAGTGCTGGGAAGACCCGAAGCACCCAGGAAAATTCCCAGCATCATCTGGCACCTGGCGTGGTCTCCCGCTTCAGGCCTCCGGCTGGAGGTTGTGGGGTGTCCAGGCTGCTGAGGAGGAGGAAGAGTAAGGAGCTCTGGGGAGCCCGGGGACCTGGGGTCCATTGCAGTCTCCTCTCTGTCAGTGCCTCACTGTTACCCTGAAAAACTGGCTTCACCTCTCTGACTTCAGCCGAATCTTCCATGCTCTGCAGAAAACCTGCCCTGTCCCTCCCAGTCTATTAGGAGCAAGGATGAGGTCACTCACTCACTGACTCACTCCATCTGTCCCTCATATGCTCAGTTACCTTCTTTTCAGGCTCTAAGAAATCAGCAACCTGAGAATGAAAAGAGATGAATGGGGCCTGCAGCCTGGCCCCCTTCGAGGTGGTCATGATGGAGTCTCCTTTCTTTTTGGGGTCTGTTCTCTCACGGCCCTTCCTGTAGACCCTGCTGAACCCTGTAGGGATGGATCTGGCCAAAGAAGATAACAAACATGAGGATCTTTGCAGGTCACCTATGCTGACTGTGCTGTGAAACACCTCCCGGTGGGGGATGGGGAGTCACTCTTCTTCCCAGCCTGGGCCTTGGTCAGGCCTGTGGCTGCTGGCTGGTCCTTTCTGCCTGTGATCCTCAAGCTGGAGAACACCCAGGGGATGGGGCTAAACTCACCCACACACAGAGCCTCCAGCTGCCTGGGTCTCTGCCTCCAAGTTGGAAGGCAAGGTAGACAGCAGTGTTTATAGGTGTCGGGGCTGCCAGGCTTCCTCCCACCCCTGAGAGCCCTACCACAAAACCTGTGCTCCAGGCAGGAAATGGGCGTGGTGTTTACACAGCACATTTCCCCAAGAGCACTCAGGCTGGAGGACCTCTAAGGACCCTTGAGGGGAGCACAGAACCTGCCAAAGAGGATCTCCAGGTCTGTAAGAAGAGAAATCCGCCCGTGGCTGAGGTCACCCACCCTGTCTCTAGCAAGCTCCTTAGCAGTGAAAGCCGAGAGCCCTTACACAGGCACTAAGGAAGCCCCATTGGGTTCCTGGTTTAGATTCAGACAATGAAGAAGTCACTGTTCCAGCTGAGCATGGTCAGGTTGATCCAGGCCAACCTGTCTGCCCTGTGACTTGGCTCAGCCCGAGCCCCAAGCTCCCCTAGCCCATGTCCCTGGAGCTTGTAGCTGGATTGGTGGGCACATGGGCACAATGACAGGCAAACATGCTTCAAGTTCTGCTTCCCTCTGCTCTGGCAGGTTCAGCTAGAGGAATCAGGGCAGCACCTGGAAAGTCATGGCAGATCTGCAGTTTCCGTCTTTCCGTCTTTGGCAGAACTATCTTTGGGTGATGTCTGGCAACCTGCAATGGTGATTATGCTAAGTGTCCCAGTGATATATGAAGTCCTAGTCCTGGTTCAAGCATCTGGATTAGGAGGGAATCTCCAACTGTGGAAGTGGTGACAATGGGAACCAAGACAGGAAAACCTCCCCTGGTTTATTTGGAATTGGTTTGATGAATCTCAAACCCATGAGGAGTCTGGAGCTCTTCCGGGCAGCAGGAGATCAGCCAATGGACTCCACTCCTGGGAGCAGGAAACCAGCCAGTGCCAATCTGCAGCATGGACTCTTTCTGCTACCCCAGTGCTGCCTGCTACAAGGTGAGATGAGTGCTGGGCCAGGTGTGAGATGGGGGAGCCAGGTCAGAGCAGGGCAGGGGCAGATGGGGAGCAGCTCCAGCAACTTGGCTGTGGGGAGGCAGGCCTGTTTTGCAGGTGATGAGCAGGAACAGAGGCCAACTCGGATGTGCAGGGCCTTGTGGTTGGCAGGGCAGGGCGTGGCTTTAGGGAAAAGGCACACCTGAGTTTTGACCCAGAGCTGTCACTTATTACCCATGTGGACTCGGTCAGGTTATGTAACATTTTGAGGCTCAGTTTCTTTTTGTTTTTATTATCTTGAAACATCAAATTTACAGAAGAATTGCAGGCATGGTACAAATATTTTTTCCTGAACCTATGAGAGTAGGTTGTCAACATGAAACCCTAACACCCCCATACTTTAATGTGTTTCTCACGCAAAGACATTTTCACATTATAACCATAATCAAGAAATTAACACTGATACAATAACTTCACGTAGCCTTCAGGCCCTATGCAAAATGTACCCAACGCCCCAATAGTGTCCTTTATAGCAAAGGATCCATTTGTGAGCCATGTGTCGTATTCCTTTTTCATGCTTCTCCAGTGTCCTGAAACCCACAAAGTCCCTCTGCCTTCCCTTCACCTTCATGACCTGAACACAGTGTGAAGATCACAGGAGACTGACTGTATAGAATGCCTCTCACTTTTTTTTTTTTTTTTAATTGGTTTGTTGCTGTTCTTTTTTTTTCGATGTATTGGCTCACAATTAGATTCAGGTTCTGTAACTTTGGCAGAAATACCATAGACACCCCGCTGCGCTCCTCCCATTCTACCGGGCAGCATGGGACTTTAGTTTGCCCCAAGACTGATGATGTTTGTGTTGATCATTGAATTAAGGTGGTGGGTGTCACGCTTCGCCACCATAAATACATTCTTTTTCTGGTTTCAATCAGTGACTATGTTGTGAGGACACACTTTGGGACTATTGTAAAGATCCCATTCCTCATCACACTGTCTCTGTTGCCCATTGATTGCTTTGTAACAATGTGGACTCATGCATGAGGCCTACCACCGGCCGTCAGGGAGTGCCAAGCACTCACCTGTGGGCTGCAGGGGGCACTATGCGTGTTTGATGTTGAAACAGCTACAGTTTACCAGCACATGGCACCAGTGAATCTAAAGAATGTCGTTAAGAAGATGGTTCTCCTCCCAACCCAAATGTGTCACTCTTAGCTCTAAGAATTGATGTAGTTCCTGCTGAGTTCCGAGTGCCCACGCCAGGCCATTCAGCTGTGTCCGTAGCCTCCTCCCCCTGCTTAGGCTCCACTGCCCCCACCGGTCCGCTCTCCTTCAGTATCTTTCTCACTCTCCTCGGGGCCTCACCCTCCACGTTGGGTTTCCTCCCTCTGCAGGGACATCCTCTTCACACAGCCAGTCCTTGGGCGCCCATGCCAAGCCACCTCAGAGTCCACAGTCGCATTGCACTTGGAGTCCCACTGCGTGTGGCAGGACTCCCGCCTCAACCAGTATGACTGAAACCAGGAAGATGATGCTTTCCCACGTGGGCAAGGTAAGACTGAAGGTGATATGGACAGGAGACAGGGAAACACTGGGTAGAAGTGTAGTTCCCAGCAAAGGCCCCACCCTCAAGCCTGAAGACCCATGGTCCTAAATGGGAACAGACATTTCTGTTTTTGTGAGCAAAAAGTTGCCTTTTGGCCCCCCACACTCCCTGTCCTGCACTCATATAAACCCTGAACCCCAGGCACCAGAAGCAGACCAGCAGACCAGCAGACAAGCAGACGTACAGCGAAATGATGTGGCAGAGAGAGAGAGAAAAAAAAGGAGGGACAGCTGAACACTGAGGAGAGTTTGACTGGGGCGATTGGAGAAGAGTCCAGCTACTGGGAGGCCCAACTCCAGGGAAAGATCACCTTCCACTCCATTCCTCCTTCCAGTTCCCTATCCATCTCCCTGAGAGCCACCTTCACCACTCAATAAAACCTTGCACTCATCTTCTGAGCCCGTGTGTGATCTGATTCTTCTGGGATGCTGGGGGTGAGAGCTCAGGTTACAGAAAGCTGTCACACTGGCCCCCTACCTTTGTGATACAGCAGAGGGTCCACTGAGCTGATTAACACTCAAGATGTCTGTGGACGGGAAAGCTGAAAGAGCTTGTAACACGGGGATTGCAGGCACCCACCCCTAGATACTACCACAGGGCCGAAGCCCAAAGCACTCACCCTGGCCTCTGTAACCTGCCCATCTGCATGCTCCCCTGGGGGTTTGAGCAGTGGGGTGACTGAACAGGCAAGCCACACCCCTACTGCGTGTCCTGCAAGAGGGATAAGGGAGCTCTTCCATTTCAGCTGGAGCCCTGTCTGGGATATTCATCGGGAGGGTGAGTACAGATGTGAAACTGTCAGATCTGTATCTTTTCCAGGGCCCTGCCACCTCTCTCTTTCCTGCTCTGTTTCCCTTCACAGGGGTCTGGCTGCCACATTGGACTGGAGTAAAACCCTCAGACAACCAAAGGCATTTTTGCTGGAAGGCCCCAAGACTGAACTCCCTTGGCCAAGACCCACAGACTTCCCTTGGTGTCTTTACTTCTTTCACAGTTTGAAATGGCTCTTATTTCTTCCTTTATAATGTTAAGAGTTATGCTACAGGCTGTGGCTATACTGTTAAACAGAATGAATGTTTGGCTTAGCCATCAAAGGTGCAAATCAGAACAATGTGGTTTTTGTTTTTTCTCGATTGTGCTGATGCCCACATCCACCCTGACAGCCGCAGTCGCTCATGGTACACTGACCCCCTTCTCATACTCGCTCCCCTCCTGGCTCGGGCACATAGGAATGTCCACAGCATGCAAAAGCCATGCCCAGTGGCCACAAGGGGTGGGAAAAACAGTGGCTCCTGCCAGGGGCCTGCTGGGAAGGCCAGCCAGCACTTCTTGGCTGCCATGCCAATGGAACTTTCCCTCCTCTGGCCAAGGAGTTCAGCCCGGTTCGATCCTGGGGAAAGATACAATGATCAAAGGAAAAAATTTGCGCTGAGCAAGGGGTTCTTCCCTGTTAAAAACAGTAGGAAATTCTTCTTCAAAGGTTTAGCTTGCTTAAATTTCCTTGTCCTTTGCTCTCTGCTTTCAAGGCCAGACTTCTTTACTCTCTGTGTTCCCCTGGCCCTGGTAAACAACCTTCCCACCAGTCCTTATCTATAGAGTGCACATTTAACATCTGCTACCCACTCTGTGAATTACCCCTCCCATCGCAAAGGCTTCGCCTGCTGAAACTGATCTTTCTGCTTACCCACCAGGGTAACCGCATTCCTGCACTTTTCAAGTTAGCCATCTGGGTTCAGCTTAGATTGTGCAGTCCAACTCCAGCCAATGGAGGCAGGGTACAGTTACAGGGACAAGCTGCATTAAGAGATAATAAAAATCCCTTCTTTCCTTTGTTCTGGGTGCTCTCACCATTGCTCCATATGCAAGACACACCCTCCTGCAGAAGCAAATTTGCCTTGCTGAGAAAATTTGTGTTCGAGTGCTTTTTCTTTAGCAGCATTGAAAATTTGTTTCTAACATTCCCCCAGTACCTTCCCCTCTCTCCCTTTACACTGTTTTGGGTTTTTGGTTTTTTTCTTTTCCTTTTCTGAGCGAGAGGGTTCCCCCTCCCAGCACTCTGCTGCTGAAAGGGAAAATAACAGATGAGCAGGCCCTGCTGGATGATACCAGCACACTTGGCAGAGCTCATTTGAAACAATCTAAACAGATACGTGCAGCCTCTTGAAATACTTGTTAGTCCCAAACGTGATTCCAAACTTCAGGCTGAAGCCCTAGAAAGGAAAACCAGATCTGAGGGATCCAAAGCCAGGCATCAGGCACAATGTAAATGGGCAGGACCAATTCCTGCACACTAAATCCCCACCCATGGAAGGAGGCCATGCTTCATGGCATAAATGAGGCCCAGGGAACTCAAAGGTTGTTGACAGCAGGGGAAGATGGAGGCATAAGTGAGGGCGAATAATTCCTATTATCTAGGCCTTTTCTGCTTCATGGGTGCATGCCACATTGGTAATCATGAGCGGCACCTGCCAAGGTCACCAGGGCTCAGGAACAAAAAGATGGAAGAGAAAGGAAGGACACTCACTTTCTCTATCCATCACACCCTGAGTTTTCACTGAAAGAAAGAAGGGAATGAGGGATGCCTCTATTCTCTGTCTTTCAGAATAAGCGTCCATCTCTCTTCACCATCCCCAGCTTATACCCGTCTGGAGTGTATCCAGAACCAATGGGACTGCTTTGACTCTCTTAATCTGGAAGAAAAATGCCTCATAATCCTCTACACAAAGGTTTGGCCAAATTATGAAGGACTGGGTGGGCCTCAGGAAGGAACCATACATTTCAATACTATCCAGCAGTCAGACTTTTTCTGTACACATGAGGATAGATGGTCTGAGGTCCCACATGTGTAGGTTTTTTATACCTTGCAAAGCAATCTAGACCTTTCCTGACAGTGTAGGATTGATCCAGCCCTCTTGTTTGCCGTCTCAGGGAAGACTGCAAGGGGCAAGCCTAGGAAACTAAAGATATGAATCCCAGCGGCACCCCAAGCAGAGAAGCCACCCCCACCCCCAGCTCTTCCCCTCTGGGTTCACCCCGACCTTCCTATTCAGCTTCAGCCTCTCACTTGTCCCCTCCTAAAATTCCTCACCCTACAAAAGCCCCAACCTCACTTTTGCCCATTAAACCAATGCCTGGTGAATTTGGGCCCAGTAAGGTCCAGGTCCCCTCCTCCCTACAGGACTTAAAGTGAATTAAGGGGAATTTTGGGAAGTTTTAAGATGACCCCAACAGATATATAGAGGCTTTCCAGAATTTCACCCAAATATTTGATCTCTCCTGGAGAGACGTTATGGTGCTTTTGAACCAGACCTTGACAGGCACTAAGAAGCAGCCTGCTCTGCAAGCAGCAGAGAGATTTGGGGATGAGCTTAGTATCCCATACAGTGTCAGGGAAGGGGGCAAACATTATCCAACTGGAAGAGGCAGTATCAATAGATTACCATAAATGGGATCCCAATGACAAAATGGAAGACTGGAAGAGGAGACACTTTCAGAGGTGCATAATGGTGGGCTTATGTAAGACCAGGACCAAGTCTCTCAATTATATTAAATTATCCATGATTGACAAGGGATTCGATGAAAATCCCACTGCCTTCCTGGAAAGGCCAAGGGAGGCCCTATAGTAAAGCAGACCTCTCTATCCCCTGATTCAGTTGAGGGACAACTAATCCGAAAGGATAAATTTATTACTCAGGCAGCCCCTGATATCAGAAGGAAGCTACAAAGAAGCTACAAAGCTAGAGATAGGTAGGCACAAGAGAGAGAGGAAATACAGGAAAGAAACAGAGACTTTAATGACCAACAGACAAGCCCACAAACCCCAGAACTCCCAGGGTGCACTTGTTGATTGCTACAGATGTGGCAAACCAGGGCATTTTAAGAATTGCTCAGGCAGCATGAAGAAGCCACTTCAACCCTGTCCAATCTGCCATGGGGACCATTGGAGGGTGGACTGTTTCTGGCCTGCTGGTCACCAGGTCCAGAGCTATTCTTCCAAATGGTCCAGCAGCAGGACTGACAGGTCCCAGGGCTCCTCTCCTGACTCCCGTGGTCCAGACCACCATTACCATCCAGGTGCCCTGGGTAATCATGGAAATTGAAGGGAGGAAAGTGGACCTCCTTTTGGACACTGGGGCTGGTCTCTCAGTTCTCTTGAATCCAGGCCCCCTCTCCTCTCTTAGAATGACTGTGAGGGACATCTCAGGAAGGTCTTTAACCCAATATTTTTTCCCACCCCTTAGCTGTAGCTGGGGTTGTTCACCAAAGCTTTTCTAATTATGCGTGAAAGCCCAACTTCTCTGTTGGGTAGGGATATTCTCGCCCATATGGGGACAATCATTCTGATGGCCCCTAGGGAAACTCTTTGTCTAATCCTAGTAGAGGCCAATATTAACCCAGAAGTTTGGGCAACTCAAGAGACAATTGGCAGAGCCACAACTACCATACCGGTCTGGTTCCATCTTAACGATCCCACCTCCTTTCCTAACCAGAAACATTATCCCCGAAACTAGAGATTAGGAAAGGACTAAAAGTCATTATCGATAACTTGAAGATGGAGGGCCCACACAAACCCTGCAATAGCTCTTGTAATACCTCAATATTGGGGGTACTAAAACACAACTAGAAATAGAGACTAGTTCAGGACCACCTCCTTGGTAATGAGGCTGTGGTTCCAATATACCCAACAGTTCCCAATCCGTATACCCTGCTAGCTCAAATACCTGAGGGAACTAAATGGTTCCTGGACCTAAAGGATGCCTTCTTCTGCATACAATTACACCCCAACTCCCAGTATTTGTTTGCATTGAGGATCCAATGCAAACAAATTTGTTTGAGGTTCCCTCTAACCAAACCACCCTGTTAACCTGGACAGTGTTACCTCAGGGATTCCAAGACAGCCCCTACTTGTTTGGGCAGGCATTATGGAGAGATCTCTCCAAGTTCCTTTATCCTCAGGTCAAAGTTTTGCAATACATGGATGACCTTCTTTTCTGCGCTCCAAGTGAGGAAATCTCTCAGGAGGGAAGTAAGGCTCCTCTTAATTTCCTGGCTAACAGAAGATATAATGTTTCAAAATGTGAAGTTCAGCTCTGTCAGACTTCAGTGAAGTACCTAAGCCTGGTCTTGTCAGAGGGGACCAGGGCATTGGGCAAAGAAAGGATTAAATCTATCTCCTCCTTTCTCCTCCCCAAACACTCAAGCAACTGAGGGGATTCTTACACATTACAGGATTCTGCAGACTATGGATATCTGGGTACAGTGAAATAGCACATCCCTTCTATCACCTAATAAAGGAGACTCAAGCAGCTGATACTCACTGCCTAATTTGGGAACTGGAGGCTAAAGAGGCTTTTGACCAACTAAAACAAGCCTTGCTTAAGGCACCAGCCCTTAGTCCCCCGCCCCAGGAAAAATGTTTAACCTTTATATATCAGAAAGAAAGAGAATGGCACTGGGAGTCCTAACACAGGCCCAGGGTCCAGCCCAGCAGCCTGTGGGCTGAGTAAAGAGCTAGATTTGGTAACCAAAGGATGACTGGCCTGTCTCTGGTCAATTGCAGCAGTAGCCTTGCTGGTACCAGAGGCTACTAAGTTAACCATGGGTAATAACTTAACCATTTATACCCCACATAATGTGGCAGAAATACTTTTAAGTGGAGTCTCTGGCTAACAGGCAACCACCTCCTCAGGTATCAAGCTCTGTTATTAGAAGGATCTTCAGTCCAATTAAGAACCTGTCCCTCCCTAAATCCAGCCACCTTCCTCCCAGAGGAAGCTGGGGAACTTAACATGACTGTGAATAAACAGTAGTACAAACTTATGCGGCCAGAGGAGACCTCAAGAAAACCCCCTTAAAAATCCAGACTGGATTATTTTTATGGACAGATGTTCTTTTGTTGAAAAAGGAAATCATAAAGCAGGGTATGCAGTAGTTACTCTGAACTATATTGTTGAGAGCACACCTCTCTCCTCTGGCACAAGTGCTCGACTGGTCAAACTAATCACCCTCATGAGAGCACTCGAATTAAGCAAAGGAAAAACAGTTAACATTTATACTGATTCTAAGTATCCTTTCCTAGTTCTCCTTACCCATGCCACTATCTGGAAAGAGAGGATCTTCCTCACAGCTAATGGGTATCATTAAATGCCATGACGAAATTAATAGACTATTTCGCTCAGTTTTCCTTCCACGGGAAGTGGCAGTAATACATTGTAAAGGCCACCAAAGAGGGATGGATGAAATAGCTGAGAGAAACAGGCTGGCAGACTGAGCAGCTAAATCAGTAGCAAGGGGGCCCCAGGTCTCTGACCCACTTGAAGCCCCACTGATCTGGGAGGGCCCCATCAGAGAAATAAAACCTCAATACTCTCCTGTGGAAATAGAATGGGCCACCTCTTGGGATGGTAGGCTTTATCTACCAGCTGGCAACCAATGAAAAGTTCTTAAAAGCCTACTCCAGGCCTTCCACCTAGGTAAAGATAAAACCTATCAACTGGCTCAAGTTGTTCTCAGATAAAAACCTGATACAAACAGTTAAACAGGTTGTTAATGCTTGCAAGACCTGCCTTAAAAACAATCCCCTTAATTAACAGCATCTTCTCCAAGGCTACCTGGGGGAAGACTGGATTTCACCCATACGCCAAAGGCAAGGGGCATCCAGTACCTCCTAGTATGGATAGATGCCTTCACTAACTGAGTAGAAGCATTTCCACGTCAGACAGAGAAAGCCTCTGAGGTGATAATAGTACTAATCAATGAGACAATTCCTCACTTTGGACTCCCTAAGTACCTCCAGAGCAGTAATAGCCCCTCATTCAAGGCAGCTGTCACCCAGGGGGGTCTCAAAGGCACTAGGCATACAATACAGTTCCTGAGGAGACCACAATCCTCAGGAAAGGTGGAAAAGACAAATGATATTATCAAAAGGCACCTGAAGAAACTGTCTCAGGAGACTCATCTCCCCTGGACTACTCTTCTTTCCATAGTCCTGCTATGTATCAGAAACACTTCTTCAAGGCTGGGTTTGAGTCCCTTTGAGACTATGTATGGATGGTCTTTTCTCACGAATGATTTCTTGCTAGACCAAGAAACCTCTGATTTAATTAAGCACAAACCTCTTTGGTCCATTTCCAACAGAAACTGAAACAACTGTTGAAGGCCCAGTCCCGTGAACCAGGCCCACCTCTATTCAACCCAGGGGACCTAGTACTGCTAAAGGTACTTCTTTACCTTTCTCCTTCAATATGCCCTGGTTGGGAGGGACCTTGCACTGTACTTCTTTCCACTCCTACAGTGGTGAAGGTCAAGGTCACCAGAATAGACTCTTGGATTCAGTATATGAGGAAAGGCCTGGGAAGCCAACAGAGTCACCTCTTTCAAGCTAGAAGAGCACCCAAAATACCATTGTGAAGAGATCAGGAAATTCAAGCTAAAAATCACAAAAGATAAGTGTTAATGAACATTCCATGTATGTTCTCTTTATAGTCTTGCCTATGCTTGCTGTTCCTACCTTTGTTCTCTTCTATACCATGGGGTACAATAGCGTTTTCAGGGTAATTAGTACATTTTACTTCTTATTTCTGTGTCTTTGGCACTAGATTCTTTCCTTGTATAATACATACTTTTAACCCATGCTTATTTAACCTTATAAAACTTTTTTCCTCTCTCACTTAGAGGTCATCAAACTCAAGATGTTCAGGCAATCAGAGCCTCAGATGATGGCTCCCCTTTGCCAGGGACCCTTAGATAGACCTCTGGGAGGAATCTGACTGACATTTTCCCCAAAACAACTCCCCCTGTCGGCAGGAAGTGGCCAAGACTGGTTATCGTCCATATTCTAATGGCAGTCAGATGTGCCTCTTCAGAGGGGGGAAATGATAGTGACGGGAGACAGTGAAACACTGGGTAGAAAAAGGGTGGTTCCCCAACAAAGGCCCCACCCTCAAGCCTGAAGACCCGTGGCCCTAAATGGGAAAAGACATTTCTATTTTCATGACCAAAAAGCTGCCTTTTGGCCTGCCACAACCCCTATCCTGCAACCATATAAACCCTGAACCCCAGGCTCCAGAAGCAGACCAGCAGACCAGCAGACCAGCAGACAAGCAAATGGACAGTGGAACGATGTGGCAGAGAGAGACAGAGAAAAGAGGAGGAACATCTGAACACTGAGGGGAGTTTGCACAGAGGTGATCAGAGAAGATACCAGCTACTGGGTGGCCCACCTCCAAGGGAAGATCACCTTCCCACTCCATTCCCCTTTCCGGCCCCCAATCCATCTCACTGAGAGCCACCTCCACCACTCAATAAAATCTTGCACTCATCCTTCAAGCCCACATGTGATCTGATTCTTCCAGGATGCTGGGTGAAAGCTTGGGATACAGAAAGCTGTCACACTGGCCCTCTGCCCTTATGATAAGGCAGAGGGTCCATTGAGCTGATTAACACTTAAGCCACCTGTGTATGCAAAGCTGAAAGAGCTTTGTAACACAAGGGTTACAGGCACCCATCCCTAGACACTACTGTGGGGCTGGACCACAAAGCACTCACCCCAGCCTCTGCACCTGCCCATCTGCATGCTCCCCCTAGGGGTTTGAGCAGTGGGGCAACCAAACAGGTGAGCCACACCCCTGCCATGAATCCTGTGAGGGGGATCAGGGGACTCTCCTGTTTCAAAGGGGTGCAGAGTGAAGGCCATGCACATGCCCTAAGGACAGTGCATGGGCTTCTCTGCATATTTGAGGCCTCTCTCTTAGTGCTCAGGGGACCCTTCCCCTGACCCCTTTTCCAGCTGCCATGGGTGCTAGCAGTAGGAGGAGGCTGTTTGTGACTGCTGGTTCTTTCTGTCACTTTGGATCATCACAGCACTCTATGAGCTGTACAGACAGTAAATCCCCATTCCATACTTCAGTCAACTGAGGCTGACAGGGATTAGATGGATTACCAAAATTGTCTAGAAATCCTTTTTCCAGCTCAGTCCTCTGCTAGAACCTTCCCAGAGTCAGAGGAACATGCTTATTCTACCTGTACCTGAAGACAAGGGAATGCACAAATTAATTTACTAATCATGGATATATTTCAAGATCACTTATAATGTCAGAATCTAAGGGACAGCTCAGTCACATGAAGGGGATGGAAGTTAAGGCTTTTCTTTCCTGAGGCTGCCAGTAAACTAAGCAAATATGTGTGTATGCATTATACACATATGTACTCACACATATGTTGTGTGCTGTATATTTACACACATATATATTACATTGATGCCTCTCTAATAATGCCATTTTATTCTTAAAAAGAATAACACAATAAATATCTTTCTGTTGCCTAGAAATAGCATCCAATTTGCCTTAAAAATCACATTACTTGTTTTCATTTTCATTTTTGCCATCGCAGCCCTGTCACCCTTCTTTCTGCCCTGAACATTTTGAACTTTCCAAACCCTAGAGAAACACATCATGTTTTACTGAGGTTTTGAGGAGAGGGAGCGAGGTTTTCCCATTCTGCACCTTGGAGGAATTAAAACTGGCAAGTAGCAGCAACTGTCTTCAAAGAAATAGGCTAAGGGACACACAAACACACATTCTCTTACCTTGCACCAATAAGATCATACTACATATACTCTTCTACAATTAGTGTTTTCTTTTATATATCCCAGCCATCTTTTCAGATTGACACATAGGGATATAATCATAACTATAGTCTTTTCTTGGAGTTTGTTTGTTTTTACTTCTGGTAATGTATTCTTTATTCTCTTTTTAATTTAAAAAATGTTATTTTTGACACAATTATTTTGCATATGTATGGGCACAGTGGACTATTTTGATACATGTATGTAATGCGCAATGATGAAATCAAGGTAAGCAGCATATCCATCACCTCAAAAACTTATCATTGTTTTGTGTTGATAACATTCAAAATCCTCTCAAGCATACAGTAATTTTTTGGTTGGCTATGGTCACCCTACAGTGCTAAAGAAGGCTACAATTCATTTCTCCTATCTAACTGTAATTTTATACCCATTGCCCCACCTTTCCCATTTCTCATTCTCCTTAGTCTTCCCAGCCTCTAATACATTCTGTTCTACTGTTTGCTTACTGTTCTGTGTTTACTTCTACGATATTAGCTAAGTTTTCTTAGCATCCACAAATGAGTGAGAACATGCTGTGTTTAATTTTCTTTTCCTGGCTGTATTTCACTTAACATAATGGTTCATCCATGTTGCCATGAATGGCAGAATTTTATTCTTTCCTATGGATGAACTCTATTCCATTGTGTTTAGTTACTACATTTTTAAAAATTTCATTCATTCACTGATAGACACTTAGGTTGATTCCATATCTTGGCTATTATGAATAACTCCACAATAACCACAGGAAGGCAGATACCTCTTTAACATACTGGATTCCTTTTCTTTGAATACCCAGTAGTGGGATTGCTAGATCATATGATAGTTCTAGTTTTAGGTTTTCGAGAAAGCTTCATTTTGTTCTCCACAATGGCTGTAGTACTTTCCATTTCCACCAAAAGTGTATAAGAGTTCCCTTTTCTCTGTACCCGCACCAGTATTTATTCTTTTTTGTCTTATTGATAAAAGGCAGTCTACCTGGGGTGAGATAATTTATTTTTGTTTATAAACAGTTGTTTATAAAGGTCTTTAATGATCCTTTGTCTTTCTGTGATATCAGTTATATAATGTCTCCTTTCTTGTTTCTGATTTTTATATAGGTCTTCTCTTTTTTTCTTACTTTTCTAGCTAATGGTTTGTCAATTATGTTTATTTGTTCAAAAACCCAACTTTTCAGCTAGGCATGGTGGCTCATACATGTAATTCCAGCACTGAGGCTGAAACGGAAGGGTCACTTGAGGCCAGGAGTTTGAAACGAGCCTGGGAAATACAGCAAAACTCATCTTTGAAAAGCTAAAAAAAAAAAATTTTAGCCTGGTGTGATGACACATGCCTGTAGTCCCAGCTACTCAGAATTACTGAGTCAAGAGGATCACTTGAGCACAGGAGTCGAAGACTGCAGTTAGCCATGATCATGCTGAGAGGTGACAATGTGTTAGCAGCCCTCGCTCGCTCTCGCCACCTCCTCAGCCTCGACGTCTGCCCTAACCGCGCTCCAGGAGCCTTTCAGCCCACCGCTGCGCTGTCGGGGCCCCTCTCTGGGGCTGGCCAAGGCCATAGTTGGCTTCCTCTGTTCGTGTGGAGGTGTGGAGGGAGAGGCACAGGCGGGAGCCGGGGCTGCGCGCCGCGCGTGCGGGCAGGCGCGGGTTCCGGGTGGGCATGGGCTGGGTTTGATGGAGGGACGAGCTCCCTCTGGGCTGCCAGTGTGCCCGGGCTAGGTGCCACAAAGTCCTGGGAAGAGTGCCAGTGAGAGGTGAAGCTGGCTGGGCTTCTGGAATGGGTAGGGGCTCCTAGAACTTCTCTGTCTAGCTAAAGGTTTGTAAATGCACCAATCAGCACTCTGTGTCTAGCTAAAAGTTTGTAAATGCACCAATCAGCACTCTGTGTCTAGCTAAAGGTTTGTAAATGCACCAATCAGCCTCTGTGTCTAGCTAATCTGGGGACTTGGAGAACTTTTGTGTCTTACTAAAGGATTATAAACTCACCAGTCAGCACGCTGCCAAAACGGACCAATCAGCTCTCTGTAAAACGGACAAATCAGCTCTCTGTAAAATGGACCAATCAACAGGATGTGGGTGGGGCCAGATTAGGGAATACAAGTAGGCTGCCCGAGCCAGTAGCGGCAATTCAGGCCCCCTTCCACACTGTGGAAGGTTTGTTCTTTAGCTCTTCACAATAAATCTTGTTGCTGCTCACTCTTTGGGTCCGGCCTTTATGAGCTGTAACACTCACTGCAAAGGTCTGCAGCCTCACTCCTGAGGCCAGCAAGACTGCGAACCCACCTGAAGGAACCAGCAACTCCAGACACTGCCTTTAAGAGCTGTTAACACTCACCTCGGAGGTCTGCAGCTTCACTCCTGAAGTCAGTGAGACCACGAACCCACCAGAAGGAAGAAACTCTGGGCACATCTGAACATCTGAAGGAACAAACTCTGGACACACCATCTTTAAAAGCTGTAACACTCACCATGAGGGTTCATGGCTTCATTCTTGAAGTCAGCGAGACCAAGAACCCACCAATTCCGGACACAATGCCACTGCACTCCATCCTGGGTGACAGAGCAAGATCTTGTCTCAAACAAACAAACAAAAAATTCCCCAACTTTTCCTTTTGTTGGCGTTTTGTGCTGCTTTTTTAGTCTGCTTTTTGCTTATTTCCGCACATTTTTTTTTCTTTTTGAGACAGAGTCTCACTCTGTTGCCCAGACTAGAGTACAATGGTGCGATCTTAGTTCACAGTAACCTCTGCTTACCGTGTTCAAGCAATTCTCCTGCCTCAGCCTCCTGAGTAGCTGGGATTACAGGCGTCCACCACCACATTCAGCTAATTTTTGTATTTTTAGTAGTGTGGGGTTTCAACATGGTCAGACTGGTCTCAAACTCCTGACGTCAGATGATCCACTCACCTCTGCCTCCCAAAGTGCTGGGATTACAGGTGTGAGCAACTGCACCCAGCCTCTGCTCCAAATTAAAAAATTTCTCTCTTTCTACTAATTTGGGGTTTGGCTTTTTTCTTGCTTTTCTAGTTTCTTAAGATGAATTTTAGGTTTTTATCTGAAATCTTTCTACTTTTCTGATGTAGGCATGTAATGTTATAAATTTCCCTGTTACTACTGCTTTTGTTGTCTACCACAGGTTTTGGTTTGTTGTGTTTCTATTTTCATTTGCTTCGAGAAATTTTTAAATTTCCTTCCTACTCCATTGTGGTCAGAAAAGGTTCTTGATATCATTTAAATATTTTTATTCATTGATACTTACTTTGTAGCCTAAAACGGTGTATCCTAGAGAATGTTCCATGTGCTGATAAGAAGAATGGGTATTCTGTAGCTGTCAGATGAAATGTTCTGCAAATGTCTATTAGGTCCATGTGGTCTGCAGCACAGTTTAAACCAACTTTTTTTGGTTGATGTTCTGTCTAAATGATCTAACAATGCAGACAGTAAACTGTTGAAGTCCCCAATTATTGTTGTATTGGAGTCTGTCTCTCCTTTTACATCTAATAATATTTGCTTTTGCCTTGGTGTTCTGGCGTTGGGTACATATATATTTATAATTGTCATATCCTTTTGATGTAGAGAAGTGTGTGGACATTCAGGTCTTCAGAAAGGAATGATGATTCCTGATATTTCGGAATGGCCCAGAGGTGACAGAAGTGTACACAATCCACTCCTAATGACTTAGGAAAGCAAGGTCTTTGCCTATTCTTGCTTTCTATTGAATCCCAGAAAATTGCACCGTTTCTGGCAATAAGTAATTGTTAAATAGATGAATGAGTACATGGATGTGAGCCTAGAAGAGAATTTAGAAAATTGCGATTGGAAGAGGAAGAGAAGACACAGAGAGGCAGAGATGGAGAGGCTGGGGAAAGTCCGGTGGCAGAGAGCGCAGGTGAGAGAGGTGGCTTAGAGACAAAGCAGTCACTGGCCTGACCCGGACTCCTCTGCTCCCAGCTCTTAGTCTACAGGGGTCCATACTGGCAGTAGGAGAGAAGGTCTTCTCCACCAATGGACGGTCCATCACTTTTGATGCCATTCGGAAGGCATGCCCCAAAGCAGGCGGCCGCATTGCTGTCCCAAGTAGTCCAGAGGAAAATGAGGCCATTGCAACCTTCGTGAAGAAGTACAACATGTATGCCTATGTGGGCCTGACTGAGGGTCCAAGCCCTGGAGACTTCCGCTACTCAGACGGGACCCCTGTAAAGTACACCAACTGGTACCCAGGGAAGCCCGCGGGTCAGGGAGCAGAGCAATGTGTGGAGATGTACACAGATGGGCGGTGGAATGACAGGACCTGCCTGTACAACCGACTGACAATCTGTGAGTTCTAAGAAGCATTTATGCCACGGGACAGGGAGAATCCTGTCTGGCCTTCGGTTTCCATCCCCAGGATCCACTTGGTCTGTGAGATGCTGGAACTCCCTTTCAACAGAATTCACTTGTGGCTATTAGGGCTGAAGGCATCCTTAACCACTTCATTCCCCTGATGGGCCCTGACTCTTCCCCAGAATCGCTGGCCATCCTTGACACTCCCCTTGCAAACCCTCCCAGCACTGCACCCCAGGCAGCAATTCCTAAGCTTGGCCTTCGGCATGAGATGGAGCCCTCCTTATTCCCCATCTGGTCCAGTTCCTTCACTTACAGATGGCAGCAGTGAGGTCTTGGAGTAGAAGGACCCTTTGACGTCACACAGAGTGCCTGCCTCCTGATGCCCTTAGCTCTCCCTCTGCAGCCCAGTGCCTGCCCAGTGCCATCAGGACGAGCAGTCCTGGCCAAGTATAATGACAGAGAGAGGCAGACTTCAAAGAAGCCCTGACTGTACAGAGGTAAGGCTGCAGTGGAGATTCTCTGGCACTCTGAGGTCTCTGTGGGGGGCCTGGTCAGGTTCTCCAGGTGTTCAGAGGGCCCAGTGGTGCCCCAGCACGGTGGTGTCCAAGCCAACCCTGTGACTGACATGTACAATTCATTCCTTTGAGTCTTTGGATGCCAACTCAGCCCCCTGACCTGAAGACAGCCGGCCTAGGCCTCTAGGGAAGAGCCCCCCACTGCAGACGTAATCCAAGTAACTTTCTGCTGATGAACGACTCTGCACCCCACTTCAGACTTAAGTAGGCATTCACACCACCCCCTCCCCCCACACCACCGGCTCCACTTTTCCCTTTCATTAATCCATTCACCCAGATAATCATTAAAATTAACGTGGGTCAGGTCTTAGGATGTGTCATGGGGTAGGCAAGGTAACTGGTGACTCTTGGGGATTTTTTTCCTTGAGCTTATGTGTTCATCTATAAAATGGGGATGAAATACTTGTTGCTGTCACAATTATTACCATCCCCCCAGCTAGCAAAATTACTACCAGAGCTGTTACTACACACAGAGGCTATTGACCGAGCACATATCATGCACCACACACCTTGACAAGCAATTCTAATATGGCTTATTACATATTATTCAATCTTCACACAATGTCATGAGACCAGTATTGTTTTCTCCATTTTTTTATAAGGACACTGAAGCTTGGAGGAGTGAAATGTTTTGAGTATTATTCTAGAGAGCAAATGGCAGAGGCTGGATCCAAACCCATCTTCCTGGATCTGAAGTTCATGCTCCCAGCCACCCCACCCCTGAGCTGAACAAAGACGATTTAAGTGTATGTAATAAATCGTGAATGTGTTTATAAGTGTTTCCTCTGCTCTGGTTCCAAGAAATATCACATTTCTGTATTTTTGTAAATCAAATGAACTCTGGCTCTGAGCCCCCACTTGCCTGAATATTGGAAAATTCAATCTCAAGATGTGCTTTCTTTGTTTGATGGGAGGGGCCACCTGCTCTCCTCCCTGAGATGGTGCAGGGGGATGGGGAGCTACAGACACCATTTGGAAGAACACATGGGCATCATGAATCCACATGGTCCATTTGTGGGTGGGGATACCATGCCTTCTGTCCTCCATGCAGCCATCTGAATGATTTCTGCATCCCAGCAGTGATGGTGGCACTCAGGGCTCAGTCCCAGGCCTCAGTGATTCATCCTAATCTCAGGTCTGCATGGAATGGGACCATGCTCCCATACCCCAGGGCTGCGCAGGAATGAGACCATGTCCCTACTTGCTTGAGGAGGCAGCCACATATGTGTCCCACCTCCCACTTCTCCCCTGTAACACGCTCCCAGAAAGGCTCCCACTTCTCCACCCCAATACCTGTGAACACTCTTCTTCGGCATTTATTGCTTTTCCTGGGTGCAAGGAAGTTCTGAATCTATACTCAGAAAACCAATGAGTATGAGGGGAACAATTTCTCAGTCTTTTATGAAGGAAGCATTTTAATCTGATCACCATTCCGCATGCACTTAGGATGCAGCACACAAATTATTGAGTCCTCCTCCAAATTATTTTAAAAAGAATGAGAAGGATATACAGATATTCCTTGACTTATGATGGGGTTATATCATGATAAATACATTGCAAGATGAAAATATCATAAGTTGGGAATGCATTTAATACACGTAACCTACCAAAAATCATAGTTTAACTTAAACTACCTTAAACATGCCCAGAACACTACATTAGCCTGTAGTTGGGCAAAATCATCTAATACATGGCCTATTTTATAATAAGGTATTGACTATCTCATGGACTTTTTTGAATACTGTACTGGAAGTGAATGAAGGATTGTATGTGTGCTCAAAGTATGACTTCTACTGAATTCACATCACTTTTGAATCATTGTAAAGTTGATAAATTGTAAGTTAAACCATCAAAAATCCAGGACCATGTGTATTCCCAATTTTATAGATAAATACTTCAAGCCTCTGAAAACTGATATCTTCTTGTTTCTTATTAGGATTATTTTTGCTTTCTTTATGCTTTTATTTGCTATTGTTACTATTTTTATAAGATTTTAAATTAATTATTGCTGATTTGTTAAAAAAAAAAAAACTCTTAATTTCTGTTGATCTTATACCCAACCATCTTTTGGATTCTCATTTTCCCACTAATACTTCTAATATAACTGATTCTGTTATATATATATATATATATATATATATATATTATTATTATTATACTTTAAGTTCTAGGGTACATGTGCACAATATGCAGGTTTGTTACATGGATACATGTGCCATGTTGGTTTGCTGCATCCCTCAAATTTCATTTACATTAGATATTTCTCCTAATGCTATCCCTCCACCTGGCCCCCACCCCCAAACCGGACCCAGCGTGTGATGTTCCCCACCCTGTGTCCATGTGTTCTCATTGTTCAACCCCCACCTATGAGTGAGAACATGCGGTGTTTGATTTTCTGTCCTTGTGATAGCTTGCTTAGAATGATAGTTTCCAGCTTTATCCATGTCCCTGCAAAGGAAATGAACTCATTCTTTTTTATGGCTGCATAGTATTCCATGGTGCATATGTGCCACATTTTCTTAATCCATTCTATCATTGATTGACATTTGGGTTGGTTCCAAGTCTTTGCTATTGTGGATAGTGCCGCAATAAACATATGTGTGCACATGTCTTTGTAGTAGCATGATGTATAATCCTTTGGGTATATACCCAGTAATGGGATTACTAGGTCAAATGGTATTTCTAGTTCTAGATCCTTGAGGAATCGCCACACTGTCTTCCACAATGTTTGAACTAATTTACACTTCCACCAACAGTGTAAAAGCGTTCCTGTTTCTCCACATCCTCTCCAACATCTATTGTTTCCTGACTTTTTAATGATCGCCATTCTAACTGGTGTGAGATGGTATCTCGTTGTGGTTTTGACTTGCATTTCTCTGATGACCAGTGATAATGAGCATTTTTTCATATGTCTGTTGGCTGCATAAATGTCTTCTTTTGAAAAGCGTCTGTTCATATCCTTTGCCCACTTTTTGATGGGGTTGTTTGATTTTTTTTTTCCTTGTAAACTTGTTTAAGTTCTTTGCTGGTTCTGGATACCAGCCCTTTGTCAGCTGGGTAGATTGCAAAAATTTTCTCCCATTCTGTACATTGCCTGTTTGCTCTGATGATAGTTTCTTTTGCCATGCAGAAGCTTTTTAGTTTAATTAGATTCCATTTGTCTATTTTGGTTTTTGTTGCCATTGCTTTTGGTGTTTTAGTCATGAAGTCTTTGTCCATGCCTATGTCCTGAATGGTATTGCCTAGGATTTCTTCTGGGGTTGTTATAGTGTTAAATCTTACATTAATCCTTTAATCCATCTTGAGTTAATTTTTGTATATGGTGTAAGGAAGGGATCCAGTTTCACCTTTCTACATATGGCTAGCCAGTTTTCCCAGCACCATTTATTAAATAGGGAATCCTCTCTCCATTGCTTGTTTTTGTCAGGTTTGTCAAAGATCAGACGGTTGTAGATGTGTGGTGTTATTTCTGAGGTTGTTGTTCTGTTCCATTGGTTGATATCTCAGTTTTGTACCAATACCATGCTGTTTTGGTTACTGTAGCCTTGTAGTATAGTTTGAAGTCAGGTAGCCTGATGCCTCCAGCTTTGTTCTTTTTGCTTAGGATTGTCTTGGCAATGCAGGCTCTTTTTTTGGTTTCATATGAACTTAAAGTAGTTTTTTCCAATTCTGTGAAGAAAGTCAGTGGTAGCCTGATGGGGATAGCATTGAATCTATAAATTACTTTGGGCAGTGTGGCCATTTTCATGATATTATTCTTCCTATCCATGAACATGGAATGTTCTTCCATTTGTTTGTGTCCTTTTTTATTTCATTGAGCCATGGTTTGTAGTTCTCCTTGAAGAGGTCATTCACATCCCTTGTAAATTGAATTCCTAGGTATTTTGTTCTCTTTGTAGTAATTGTGAACGGGAATTCACTCATGATTTGGCTCTCTGTTTGTCTGTTATTGATGTATAGGAAAGCTTGTGAGTTTTGCACATTGATTTTGTATCCTGAGATTTTGCTGAAGTTGCTTATCAACTTAGGGAGATTTTGGGCTGAGACGATGGGGTTTTCTAAATATGCAATCATGTCATCTGCAAACAGAGACAATTTGACTTCCTCTTTTCCTCATTGGATATCTTTTATTTCTTCCTCTTGCCTGATTGCCCTAGCCAGAACTTCCAACACTATGTTGAATGGGAGTGGTGAGAGAAGGCATGCTTGTCTTGTGCCAGTTTTCAAAGGGAAAGCTTCCAGTTTTTGCCCATTCAGTATGATATTGGCTATAAGTTTGTCATAAACAGCTCTTATTATTTTGAGATACATTCCATCTATACCTAGTTTAATGAGAGCTTTTAGCATGAAGGGCTGTTGAATTTTCTTGAAGGCTTTTTCTGAATCTATTGCAATAATCATATAATTTTTGTCATTGGTTCTGTTTATGTGATGGATTATGTTTATTGATTTGCATATGTTGCACCAGCCTTGCATCCCAGGGATGAAGCCCACTTAATCATGATGGATAAGTTTTTTGATGTGCTGCTGGATTCGGTTTGCCAGTATTTTATGGAGGATTTCACATCAATGTTCATCGAGGATTTTCACATCAATCTTCATTAGGATATTGGCCCAAAATTCCCTTTTTTTGTGTGTGTCTCTACCAGGCTTTGGTATCAGGATGATGCTAACCTCATAAAATGAGTTAGAGAGGATTACCTTTTCCTATTGATAGAAATAGTTTCAGAAGCAATGGTACCGGCTCCTCTTTGTACCTCTGGTAGAATTCGGCTGTGAATCTCTCTGGCCCTAGACTTTTTTTGGTTGGTAGGCTATTAATTATTGCCTCAATTTCAGAGCCTGTTATTGATCTATTCAGAGATTCAACTTCTTCCTGGTTTAGTCTTGGGAGTGTGTATGTGTCCAGGAATTTATCCATTTCTTCTAGATTTTCTGGTTTATTTGCATAGAGGTGTTTATAGTATTCTCTAATGGTAGTTTGTATTTCTGTGGGACTGGTGGTGATATCCCTTTTATCATTTTTTGTTGCATCTATTTGATTCTTCTCTCTTTTCTTCTTTAACAGTCTTGCTAGTGGTCTACCTATTTTGTTGATCTTTTCAAAAACCAGCTCCTGGATTCATTGATTTTTTGAAGGGTTTATTTTGTGTCTCTATTGCCTTCAGTTCTGCTCTGATCTTAGTTATTTCTTGCCTTCTGCTAGCTTTTAAATTTGTTTGCTCTTGCTTCTCTGGTTCTTTTAATTGTGATGTTAGGGTGTCAATTTTAGATCTTTCCTGCTTTCTCTTGTGGGCATTTAGTGCTATAAATTTCCCTCCACACACTGCTTTAAATGTGTCCCAGAGATTCTGGTTCATTGTGTCTTTATTCTCATTGGTTTCAAAGAACATCTTTATTTCTGCCTTCATTTCGTTATTTACCCAGTAGTCATTCAGGAGCAAGTTGTTCAGTTTTTCATGTAGTTCTGTGGTTTTGAGTGAGTTTATTAATCCTGAGTTCTAATTTGATTGCATTGTGATCTGAGAGACAGTTTGTTGTGATTTCTGTTCTTTTACATCTGCTGAGGAGTGTTTTACTACCATTTATGTGATCAATTTTAGAATATGTGTGATGTGGTGCTGAGAAGAATGTATATTCTATTGATTTGGGGTGTAGAGTTCTGTAGATGTCTATTGGGTCTGCTTGGTCCAGAGCTGAGTTCAAATCCTGGATATCCTTGTTAACCTTCTGTCTTGTTGATTTGTCTAATATTGACAGTGGGGTGTTTAAGTCTCCCATTATTAGTGTGTGGGAGTGTAAATCTCTTTGTAGGTCTTTAAGGAATTGCTTTATAAATCTGTATGCTCCTGTATTTGGTGCATATATATTTAGTATAGTATATCTTCTTGGTGAATTGATTCCTTTACCATTATGTAGTGGCCTTCTTTGTCTCTTTTGATTGTTATTGGTTTAAAGTCTGTTTTATCAGAGACTAGGATTACAACCCCTGTTTTTTTTTTTCCTTTCCATTTGCTTGGTAGATCTTCCTCCATCTTTTTATTTTGAGTATATGTGTGTGTCTTTGCACATGAAATGGGTCTCCTGAATATAGCACACTGATGAGTTTTGACTCTTTATCCATTTTGCCAGTCTGTGTCTTTTAATTGGGGCATTTAGCACATTTGCATTTAAGGTTAATATTGTTATGTTTGAATTTGATCCTGTCATTATGATGTCAGCTGGTTATTTTGCCCATTAATTGATGCAGTTTCTTCATAGCATGAATGGTCTTTACCATTTGGCATGTTTTTGCAATGGCTGGTACCAGTTGTTCTTTTCCATGTTTAGTGCTGCCTTCAGAAGCTCTTATAAGGCAGGCCTGGTGGTGACAAAATCTCTCAGTATTTGCTTGTCTGTAAAGGATTTTATTTCTCCTTCACTTATGAAGCTTAGTTTGGCTGCATATGAGATTCTGGGTTGAAAATTCTTTTCTTTAAGAATGTAGAATATTGGCCCCTACTCTCTTCTGGCTTGTCAGGTTTCTACTGAGCGATCCGCTATTAGTCTGATGGGCTTCCTTTTGTGGGTAACCCGACCTTTCTCTCTGGCTGCCCTTAACATTTTTTCCTTCATTTCAACCTTGGTGAATCTGACAATTATGTGTCTTGGGGTTGCTCTTCTCGAGGAGTATCTTTGTGGTGTTCTCTGTATTTCCTGAATTTGAATATTGGCCTGCCTTGCTAGGTTAGGGAAGTTCTCTCAGATAACATCCTGAAGAGTGTTTTCTAACTTGGTTCCATTCTTCTTATCACTTTCCAGTACACTAATCAAATGTATATTTGGTCTTTTCACATAGTCCCATATTTCTTGGAGGCTTTATTCGTTTCTTTTCACTCTTTTTTTCTCTAATTTTGTCTTCTCATTTTATTTCATTAATTTGATCTTCAATCACTGATATCCTTTCTTTGACTTGATCAAATCGTCTATTGAAACTTGTGATGCGTCAGAAGTTCTCGTGCCACGGTTTTCAGCTCCATCAGGTCATTTAAGGTCTTCTGTACACTGTTTATTCTAGTTAGCCATTTATCTAACCTTTTTTCAAGGTTTTTAGCTTCCTTGCAATGGGTTAGAACACGCTCCTTTAGCTTGGACAAATTTGTTATTACCAACCTTCTGAAGCCTACTTCTGTCAACTCATTAAACTCATTCTCCATCCAGTTTTGTTCCCTTGCTGGCAAGGAGTTGTGATCCTTTGAAGGTGAAGAGGCACTCTTTTTTTCGGAATTTTCAGCTTTTCTACTCTGGTTTCTCCCCATCTTTGTGGTTTTATCTATCTTTGATCTTTGATGTGACCTACAGATGGGGTTTTGGTGTGGATGTCCTTTTTGTTGATGTTGATGCTATTCCTTTCCGTTTGTTAGTTTTCCTCCTAACAGGCAGACCCCTCAGCTGCAGGTCTGTTGGAGTTTGCTGGAGGTTCGCTCCAGACCCTGTTTGCCTGGGTATCACCAGAGGAGGCTACAGAATGGCAAGTATTGCTACCTGATCCTTCCTCTGGAAGCTTCATCCCAGAGGGGCACCGCCTGTTTGAGGTGTCTGTCGGCCCCCCCGGGAGGTGTTTCCCAGCCAGGCTAAATGGGAGTCAGGGACCCACTTGAGGAGGCAGTCTGTCTGTTCACGGAGCTCAAACACCATGCTGAGAAAACCACTGCTCTCTTCAGAGCTGTTAGACAGGGACATTTAAGTCTGCAGAAGCTGCCTGTTGCCTTTTGTTCTACTATGCCCTGCCCCAAGAGGTGGAATCTATAGAGGCAGTAGGCCTTGATGAGCTGCAGTGGGCTCTGCCCAGTTTGTGCTTCCAGGCCTCTTTCTTTACACTGTGAGCTGCTCAAGCCTCAGAAATGGCAGACACCCATCCCCCTATCCAGCTGCAGCATCGCCAGTCCATCTCAGACTGCTGCGCTAGCAGTGAGCAAAGCTCCGTGGGCATGGGACCTGCCGACCCAGGTATGGGAGGATATCTCCTGGTCTACCGATTGCTAAGACAGTGGGAATAGTGCAGTATTTGGTCAGGAGTGTACCATTTCTCCAGATACAGTCTGTCACGGCTTCCCTTGGCTAGGAAAGGGAAATCCCCCAACCCCTTGTGCTTCGTGAGTGAGACGATGCCTCACCCTGCTTCAGTTTGCCCTCTGTGGGCTGTACCCACTGTCCAACCAGTCCTAGTGAAATGAACCAGTTACCTCAGTAGAAAATGCAGAAGTCATCTGTCTTCTGCGTCAATCTTGCTGGGAGCCGCACACTGGAGCTATTCCTATTAGGCCATCTTCGATTCTGTTATATTTCATAAATACTGTTTGTATTTACAAGTGATGGAAATTTTTCCTGTTCCTATATGACATTTATATTTTAATGTCTCAATTCTTATCTTTATATAGGGGACAGAAACCTCTATAGCTTTTGAAGAGACACAATGAAAATGGACTCTTTGTGCATAATGTGAAGTTGGCCCTGATTATGTAACAGGAACACTTTCAATATGTCACCATTGAAAATGTTGCCATTTTAAGTGTCTAGTAAATACCTTGTGTCAAGGTAAAAAAGTTTCCTCTTTTTTCTAGTTAGCTAAGATTGTTTTCATTATGAAAGTGTGCTGCACTTTATCAGATGAATTTTCAGCATTTTCTTTAGTCTGTTAACATCAAGGCAAGAGTGTCAAGCAAGTAGTACTGGCATCCAGAGGATGCCACTGAGCATAAGAGGCTCTAAGTGCTTCATTATTTAAGTTTGGAGAAATGCCCCAGGCACTCCACCATAGGCCCTGCAAGGAGTGGGCTGTTCAGCAGAAGTGGTTTAATAATCCCCATTCCCTTGTCAGTAAAAGGAGGCCTGGAGAGAATTGAAGGTTGCTGACCCACCTTGGGTGACATTTGTCCTCTCACAGTGGAAATCATCCCTTCCTGTCCTCTACTTTTGGGGTATGGGAAGTGACTGTCTTAAGCCCCTCCTAATCTTTGTGAGTAGGGATGCTCAGGTTACCTCAACGTCTCTGATTAAGTCATGTAAGGCAGGGATGGGGAATCATTTCCTCTTGTCAAATTCTGACATTTGGAACCAGTAGATGGACTGATTTTATGGAGCATGGGGAGAAGAAGAGGAAGGACAAAGCTGTGAGCAGGAGTGTTTTAGGGCAATGTGGATTGCAACATCGTGGATTGAGTTTCCTAGGGGGCTATGTGAATGCCAGTATCACAGAAGCTGCCTGGGGTTCACACCCTCCTCATGAGCAAGTTGCTTCCTGAAACTCAGGGACCCCAGCAACAAGACATTATGGACTGAAATGTGTACTGGCGCAAAGGTGAGGGTAAGGGACACGTAGCTAGAGGCAATTATAAAGTCTCTTTCCTGAAGAACCAGCTGCTGAAAGGAGCTGTCATTTGTAATCAGTCACACAACCAGTCAGTGTGGGCTGAGAGGCAGTAGTGTACCTGCTGACATGTGGTTCCTCCTGTGAGCAGGTATTGCCCACCATTGCCACCAACAGCATTCTCTCTACCCTCTGCACATGCAAAGAAATAAGACAGTAGGCCACTGCCCACCCTTCACTTCAAGAAGCAACAGCTTCAAGCTGAGCTACCACTCTATGGCCTGAGTGGGGAAATGACAAAACTGGAGGACAGTGTCATGTATTTGGACTGTGTTTGAAATCAAACCTAGAAAGTTTGCATTACAGGAGTCTGGGAAAAAATGTATGAAGAATTTTGAGACCATGTATTAGTTTTGGGAACAGGCTTCAAGCTTCAAGATTGCACGGATCTGAATTAGGCTCTTAATAAAACCTGCTCTTTATTAAACTAGTGATTTGCACTGATTTACTTTTTAATGTTGAGCCATCCTTGCATTCCTTGGATATACCCTACTCGGTCTGATGCTATATATGCTCATCACACATCCTATGGGGTAGGCACTATACTAGTTAAACTTATTAACCCTATTTTATAGGTGCTGTTATTTTCCCCTATTTACAAATAAGAATGTCAAGGGATACAGAGGTTCCAGTGATTTTCCAAATATTATGCAGCTAGTTCATGGGCTAATGAATGTAGGAAGTCAGATTCCAGAGACTGCTATTAACCATGAATACAGGGCTGGACTTTAATAGTTATTTATTTTATTTTATTTATTTATTTATTTATTTATTTTTGAGACGGAGTCTCGCTCTGTCACCCAGGCTGGAGTGCAGTGGCCGGATCTCAGCTCACTGCAAGCTCTGCCTCCCGGGTTTACGCCATTCTCCTGCCTCAGCCTCCCAAGTAGCTGGGACTACAAACGCCCGCCACCTCACCCGGCTAGTTTTTTGTATTTTTTTTTAGTAGAGACGGGGTTTCACCATGTTAGCCAGGATGGTCTCGATCTCCTGACCTCGTGATCTGCCCGTCTCGGCCTCCCAAAGTGCTGGGATTACAGGCTTGAGCCACCGCGCCCGGCCTAATAGTTATTTTTTAAACTGTATTTTTGCCTCTCTGCTTATAAATTAGATTTTCTGAAAGTTTCCTTCTTTTGCTCAATCCTTATCCATTCTGAATTACATGTTCAGCTAATCATCTCAGCTAAGTAGTTTTTTAGATATAAACTATTTCTCTACGAGAGTAGTCTCTTCTCTGAAGATTTTGTACAACTCACCTTAAAACCATTTTGTTGATGGAGGGATGGTTGTTAATTTTTGACTTCCATTTCTATATTTTATGATTAGTCATATATCAATTACCATAATATATCAGTCATTCTTGGGCCAACTTAAATAATTCTAAACTTTCTTAAAATATTATATATTTTACCTAATTTTCCAGTGTGTTGCTATAAAATTAACTGCACATAGTGTGATTTTATAATGTCAGCACCATCTGTACTAGTATAATAATCCCTTTTCTTCCTGATTTGTTTGTTGTTGTTTGTTTGTTTGTTTGAGATGGAGTCTCATTTTGTAGTCCAGGCTGGAGTGCGGCGGCACGTACTCAGCTCACTGCAACCTCTGCCTTCCGGATTCAAGCGATTCTCCTGCCTCAGCCTCCCAAGTACCTGGGATTACAGGCAGGCACCACCACGTCCAGCTAATTTTTGTATTTTTAGTAGAGATGGGGTTTTACCATGTTTGCCAGGCTGGTCTTGAACTCCTGACCTCAGGCGATCCGCCTGCCTTGGCCTCCCAAAGTGCTGGGATTACAGGCGTGAGCCACTGCGCCTGGGCTGGTTTGTTAAGTCCTTATACCTTTTCTATCAATCATTGATATTGTATCAGTCAGCTAACACAACAGTAAATTTCCCTCTCAAGGGTAAACGGTTTATTTCCTGCTCTGGATCTTCCACTTTGTTGAGCTTTGGCTGATTTCAGCTGAGTGGGCCTGGACTCAGCAGCAGTCAGCTGGACAGACTTTCAGGTGAGTTCGTGACTGTTCTGTATCACTTTCCAGGGATGCATACTTCCCATGATTGGGAAAGAAACACAAAGGCCATAGCAAACCTGTAAGCACTCGTTAAGCTGCTACTCCCTTCGTCTCAGCTCAGAGTCACATGGCCACACCAAACAACAAAGGGGCTGGAGTGTTTACTCCTCACACTCTAGTGGGAGCCTTTGTGAAGCCCTATGGCAAAGGACCTGAGATGTAATTTTACAACAAGGAGGAAACAACTTCAAAACTACTACAGCCATATTTGCTAAGTTTATGTCTCTGACAAAGAACCAGTATTTTATTTTATTAGCACTATAGCTATTTTTAATTCAAGTTTATTAATTTAATTATATAATTTTCATTTATTCCTTCATTATACCCTCTTTTGAAGTGCATATTAATTTATCTGTCATGTAGGGTCCACACTCCTTGGAGGGCTATTTCTGAGGCTTGTCATTTCTATCAGCTCTCACTCTGCGTGTCCCCTACTGTATTTGATAATTGTCCCATGATGAACTCAAATCTGCCTGGCCTCCATCTGAGACACCACTGAGGTGCCTGGGCTGTGGTGTCTCCACTGCATTTAAGTCTCCACAGTGCGGGAGATCATGCTGCGCTGAGACACTGGAAACACAATTTTTCATCTTGGCATAAATAGCAAAATTCAGTAATAGTCATAAGAGCAGCATAAATTCACCTCCGAGTCTATGAGAAGACAGACTTATGGGTACACATCCTTGGGGGAGAAACTCGTCCCCTCCAGAATCCAGGCTTTCTGAGGTTCCTTTGCTCCTAGGTATATTTACCTCCTGCTTACCCTCTCCCCACTCAAAACCACCCTTTCTCTAAGTCTGTAGCACAGTTAGGATCCTGGCTCAATGCAAATCTGTCAGTTTCACATTCCCACCTTCCTGGGAGGTCTGCCTATTTGCTAAGCGAATTGAAAGTCCTTTGTCCTCTGGGCCTATGGGCCCTTCAACATTGTATCAGTGGCATCAGGAGACACAGCCTTGAGAGGGATCTTATTTACCATGGAAGCACCTCTTGATGCCTGGAAGGCCCCCTGAATGGGAACCAGAGGGCCGCTGGACAGGGCCTGATGACATGAGTACACAAGGGTGAGGACCCTTGAGAAGCCAAAACTCCCATCACAAGGCAGAGTCACAGGGAAGTGACCCACCCCACTCACCACCTGGGAAAAACAAACCTCTCAAGCTGTTGGGTGACATGAAGTGTTTCAAAGAATGGGTGTGAGTTTGGAGGAAGGCAAGCATCAAAGCTCACATCCGGGATCTGGGCAGCTTGACTAGGCTCTGGCGACAAGAACTGGACACTTCTGGAAACTCAGGCCTGGACGAGCACAGATGATCTGGTGTCTGCTCGAGGTCTCTGCCTCTCTCCTCTCCCTCGCGCCCAATCCTCCTGTGTGCCCAGCTCTGGTTTGCACCCTGGGGACAGAGATGTGAACTGAGAATAGAAAAGTGAGGTCACTGGTAAAGGGGGCATAGATGGTAGCTCCAGCAAGAGAGAAGAGGGCTGATTTGAGGACACGCTGCTGGAGGATTCATTTGTTCCATAAATGTTTATTGAGCATTACTCTGTTTCCAGGCACTCTTCTTGGTGGAGAAACAACAGCTGGGGAACAAGACTCCTGTTCTCATGAGCTTCTCCTTCTACAGGAGTGGGGTGGGTGATCAATCGATATGCAACCAAATAAACAAAACAGTCCCACGTGGAAGCTATAATTGGCAGAAAATTAGAACAGAGAATTACAACTGAGTGACTACTTAAAATTACAGGGTTAGCAAAGACCTTTCTCCAGAGATAATATTTAAGCTGAAAGCTGAGTGACAACAAGTAAGCAGGCAGAGATGCAGGGAAATGTCCAGGCAGAGGGAGCAGCAGGTGCCAATGCCCACATTCAGTTGTAGATTGAAGCCATCTGCAAATACCTCTTTTCCTTGTGCCTGGCCTGGTGAGATGTCCAAACAAGACATTTGACAAAGGTTCTAAACAAGAAGATGTGAAGGAGGTGACTCAGTGCTGGGGATTTTTAGTCTCTCCACTCTGGCCCTGCAATGAACGAAACATAAATGGAAGTAGTCAATTGTGTGCATGCATGTGTGTGTGTCCGTGTGTCCGTGTGTGTGTGTGTGTGCGCGTGTGTGTGCATGTGTTTGTCTGGTGGAAGATCTATGCATGCTTTTTCTGGAAATAAATATTTGGAGAAAGCTACCCTGAGAACCTGTGACTCTGGAGGCTCAGAGGTGCTTAGCTGTGGAGACAGATGCCTGGGAGGGAGCAGTGCAGGATGGAGTGAGGGCACAAATGTAGAGAGCTGCCTAGCACTGTGCTGGAGACCCAATGGCATCACAGGCAGAGATGGGTGAGATGGACCCAATAGGGAAAAGTGAGATCCAGGTCCGACCTGTGTCTTTCTGAATCTCCACCTCCAGCAGCATTTCCTCCACATTAGGGTTCGAGCACAGACTTGGGGAGGCTCCCGTTTCATCAGGACCCAAGCTACACTCAGAACAATCCCTGTAAAATGCCATTGTCTCCAAAACAAAGCTGCTTGCTGACTCTCCGGGATCCCATATTTTCACACAGGAATTAGGGATGTGTGGTTGTCCCTACAGAGGGTTGTCGCGCCTGGTTAGGGAGCTGGCCTTGGTGCAGCCCCTCCCCTGGGATGCAGGAGTCGGGGGTCTTTTTTCTTTGGGTCACCATTAGCTCGCTGGCTGTTCCGGGGGTGAACATGAATGGAGTATTGAGATTTTTGGGAAAAAATGAATGACAGCCACTGGGTCATCTTCCCTTTGTCTTGCAACAGATCAAGGATTCAGAGGTTTGCAGGGCCCTCCTGGGAAGTTGGGGCCCCCAGGAAACACAGGGGCTCCTGGAATCCAGGACCAAGGGGCCAAAAAGGAGATCGTGGGGACAATTCAGGTAAGGGGCATACCTCAGCATGGTGGCCTGGGGGTCCCAGGTCCTGGGGAGCTGGAGGGCCGCTGGAAGGTCCCCTTCTCTTGCTTCTCTTGCTGCCTCATGGGAAGATGCTCAATTCTGCTTCCTGGCCCAGCGCCGCCAGCCCTCTCAGCTTTACTTGGGGCCTGAGGGGACTCCCATAGGTGCCCAGATGCAGTCGTTTAAGCTATGTAGGGCCATTCCCTCGTCAGGCCCCTTAGCAGATGGGCCCTGGCTTTTTCTTCAGTGGAAACAGTCCAGTGTGCACCTCCGGGGTGCCAGGGAGGAAATAGGCCCTTTAAGGGTTGGGTTTATGTCCATTGTCACAAGAGTGGCATGAAAACGTTCTGCCTCTTAGGACCCCTGGGTGACGGGGAACATCACAACAACTTAGTTCAGAGAAAAATAGAGCAAATTCAGTAAGAACAAAGAACAATGACAACCTACTTATTCATATTTGCCTACCAGCCTGTCAAAACAATAAACGTATTAAAAAGTGTATCTGGAATGAGAAATGAAAATGAATGACAAAGAAAAGTTTTCAGGCCAGACGCAGTGGCTCACGCCTGTAATCCCAACACTTTGGGAGGCCGAGGCGGGTGGATCATGAGGTCAGGAGATTGAGACCATCCTGGCTAACACAGTGAAACCCCGTCTCTACTGAAAATACAAAAAATTAGGCCGGGCGCGGTGGCTCATGCCTGTAGTCCCAGCACTCTGGGAGGCCGAGGTGGGCGGATCAAGAGGTCAGAAGATTGAAACCATCCTGACTAACATGGTGAAATCCCGTCTCTACTAAAAATACAAAAAATTAGCCGGGCGTAGTGGCGGGTGCCTATAGTCCCAGCTACTCGGGAAGCTGAGGCAGGAGAATGGCATGAACCCGAGAGGCGGAGGTTGCATTGAACCGAGATTGAGCCACTGCACTCCAGTTGGGCGACAGAGCAGGACTCCGCCACAAAAAAAAAAAAAAGAAAAAAGAAAAGTTTTCAGAAAGAAGAGTAATGAGTTGAGTATTTTCTTATGAATTCTTACAATATGACAATATGTAAGCTGTATGTGGAGACAGAGGTCCAGGCTTGAAGTTCCAGGTTGTGAAGGGATGCAGAGGTATAGCTGGAAAGCAGGAATGTAGTCATTTTTCCCTTTTTATTTCTTTTGGTTTCTTATTTTTCTGGAATAAGCGTTTTTCTTAGTAAGTCACTTTGTTTTTTTTCAAAATGCTCCACTCTCCAAGTTAAGGTCTTCTCCATAAATACCTTCTCCCTGTTGCTTTGCAGTTACTGAGGCTAAGCTGGCCAACTTAGAGAGACAGCTACAGAGCCTGAGATCAGAACTGGACCACATGAAGAAGTGTGAGCTTTCTCTCTGCCCATAATGTGTTCTTGGCTCTCACTCTTTTCTTCAGCACACTCTAGGTTTGGAGGAGGTGGGAGGGGAACTAACTCATGAACACTTGTCCTACACCAGGGCCTGTGCTGGGTGGCATTTTCCCATAAGATGGTTCCATTCAATCCTCTCGGCAAACTCAGCTGTGGTTGTTGAACTTGCTTCATTGACAGGTGAGGAAACCGAGGTGCAGGAAGTGTTGGTGACTCATTTCAGGTCACACAGCCGGGAAGTGGCAGGGGAGGGTTTGGATGGAGGTCTGTCCTCTCCGAAGTCTGTGCTCCTTCCTTGTTATCTACTGTGCTCTGATGTCTGTCCCTGCCTCTTGCTTATCCTGGTGCCCAAGCCTGCAGTGGGGCCCAAGACTGTCTCCCTATGTGCACCTGTGCCAAGGCAGGTTTTAGCAGATGCTTTTTCAAGGTGGGATATCCCAGGGGAGTCTGGGCTGTCGGCAGGGGTCTGGACGCCCCTTCCCAGGCTCTGCAGCTGAGGTCTGCTTCCTGACCAGGCTCTGGACTGAGCTACTGGGCATAGGGTGATTTTTCAGAGGTCTGACTTCCCAGAGAACTCAGACTACTTGCCTACTGTCCTGGACTGGGCTCCAAACCCAGCCAGCCTCACTCACCCTTTGTGATCTTTCTTCCTTCCTTCCTTCCTTCCTTCCTTCCTTCCTTCCTTCCTTCTTTCTTTCTCTCTCTCTCCCTCTCCCTCCTTCCTTCTTTCCTTCCTTCCTTCCTTCCTTCCTTCCTCCTTCCTTCCTTCCTTCTTCCTTCCTTCCTTCCTTCTTCCTTCCTCCCTCCCTCCCTCCCTCCCTCCCTCCCTCCTCCTTCCTTCCTTCCTTCCTTCCTTCCTTCCTTCCTTCCTTCCTCCTTCCTTCCCTCCTTCCTTTCTTTCTGGAAAATGTCTGGAAGAAGCTCTTCGTGACCAACGGTGAGGGGATGCCTTTCTCCAAAGTGAAGAATCGATGTGCTGGGCTCCAGGTCACAGTGGCTGCCCACAAGAATGCCGAGGAGAATAAGGCCATCCAGGATGTGACCAAAGACAGTGCTTTCCTGGGCATCACAGATGAGGCCACCAAAGGCCAGTTCATGTACGTGACGGACGGGAGACTGACCTACAGCAACTGGAATAAGGATGAGCCATACGACCATGGCTCAGGGGAGGACTATGTGATTCTCCTGAAGAGAGGCTCTGGAATGACATCTCATGCACGTCCTGCTTCCTGGCCATCTGTGAGTTTCCCACCTGAAGAGGCACATTCCTCAGCCCCCTCCTTGGCTCCCAGCTGAAATCTCTGCTGTCCCTCCAAATTAATATGTTGAAATCCTAACTCTCAAGGTGACAGTATTAGGAGATGGGGATTTGGGGAGGTAATTAGGCCACGAGAGCAGAGGCTAATGATTGGGATTAGTGTCCTTAGTGCCCCAGAAGAGACTTCAGAATGCTGGTTAGCCCCCTTACACCCTATGAGGACAGCCAGAAGGTGCCACCTATGAACTAGACAGCAGACCCTCACAAGACATCACATCTGTTGGTGTTTTGCTCTCGGACTTTCCAGCCTCCAGAGCTGTAAGAAATACATTTCTGTTGTTTATAAGCCCTTCAGTTTGCAGTATTTTGTTATGGCAGCCTGAGGGGATTAAGACAGCACCAAGAACCAAAACCACACAATATTATAAAATACTAACAATGCCATGGCTGCACATAAGAGCTATACAAATTTTTTTTTTTTTTTTTTTTTTTGAGACGGAGTCTCGCTCTGTCACCCAGGCTGGAGTGCAGTGGCCGGATCTCAGCTCACTGCAAGCTCTGCCTCCCGGGTTTATGCCATTCTCCTGCCTCAGCCTCCCGAGTAGCTGGGACTACAGGTGCCCGCCACCTCGCCCGGCTAGTTTTTTGTACTTTTTAGTAGAGACAGGGTTTCACCGTGGTAGCCAGGATGGTCTTAATCTCCTGACCTCGTGATCCGCCCGTCTTGGCCTCCCAAAGTGCTGGGATTACAGGCTTGAGCCACCACGCCTGGCCTCAAAATTTTTATACTATGTTATACTCCACAAATTAAAACTGATTTTTTGCCCATTTTCTAATTAGATTGTTTGTTTTTTGACTGTTAAGTTTTGAGGGTTCATTATACATACTAGATACGAGGCCTTCATTGGATATGTGATCTGTAAATATTTTCTTCCAGTCTGTAGCTTGTCTCTTCATACTCTTAACAGGGTCTTTCACTGAGCAAAATTTTCCATTTTGGTGAAGTCCAGTTTATCAATCTTCTTTTAATATATTGTGTTTTGGTGTCAAGTATATGGACTTTTTGCCTAGTCCAAGATTGCAAACATTTCTTCTATTTTTTTCTAAAATTTTATAGTTTTATATTTTAATTCAAGTCTATCATCCATTTTGAGTTAATTTTTGTATAAGATGTGAACCTTGGATTGACGTCCCCCTCTCTCCTTGTCTTTCTCCCTCTGTTTCTCCCTCCATCCCTCCTTCACCTCTTTCTTTCTCTCTCTTTCTTCTTTCTTTCCTTTCTTTCTTTCCTTCTTTCCTTTCTTTCTCTTTCTTTCTTTCCTTTCTTTCTTTCTCTCTCTCCCTTTCTTTCTTTCTTTCTTTCTTTCTTTCTTTTCTTTTTTTTTTTTTGGCAGAGTCTCACTCTGTTGCCCACACCCAGGTTGGAGTGCAGTGATGCAGTCTTAGCTCATTGCAACCTTTGCCTCCTGGGTTGAAGTCATTCTCATGCCTCAGCCTCCCAAGTAGCTGGGATTATAGGCATGCACCACCATGCCTGGCTAATTTTTGTATTTTGTAGTAGAGACAGGGTTTTCTTGGCCAGGCTAGTCTCAAACTTCTGGCCTCAAGTGATTCACCCACTCGGCTTCCCAAAGTGCTAACATTACAGGCACTAGCCACCACACTGGGCCCCTTTCCTTCCTTCCTCCCTCCCTCCCTGCCTCCCTCCCTTCCTTCCTTCCTTCCTTCCTTCCTTCCTTCCTTCCTTCCTTCCTTTTTATTCCTATGGATGTCCAATCACTTTAGTACCATTTGTTGAAAAGGTTGTCTTCCCTCCATTGCATTGCTTTTGCTGTTTTGTTAAAAATGTTGGACATATTTGTGTGGGTCTGTTTCTGGGTTCTCCATTCTGTCATAGTGATATAAGTGTCCATCTTGCAGCCAGTATCACACAGTCTTTTTTTTCCCATCTCTCTAATAAAAGATTACTGGAACCATCTCTCAGTGAGGTGGAGAACTTGATTTCAGGGAAACTGGTGTTCTATTCAGAGTACAAGGAAATATGTTACAGTTCTTAGCACCCTTCCTTTGTTTAATCTATACTCCTCAATCTTTGTCCAGTGTACCTTCACACCGGGGATATGGAGGTTGAGGAGAGTTTGTTTTTTTCACTAAACATGGGACAGTTTTTGGTTTTTTTGTATTCTTTTGTATAATTTTGATACATTTTTGTGGTTGTATGAAATCTGTAATGTATTTGTATTTGGTTTTTAACATTATTTTAATTGACAAAAATTGTATGTATTTATCTTATACAACATGTTGTTTTGAAATATATCTACATTGTGGAATGGCTAAACGGAGTTAACTGCTACAGGTATTACCCACATACCCATCAGTCTTTTCTGGTGAGCATACTTACAATCTAGTCTCTTAGCAATTTTCAGGAATACAATACATTCCTATTGTAGTCACCATGTTGTACAATACAACACACTCTGGATTGCTGTAGCTCTATAATAAATCTTAAAATTGGGTGGATTAGTTCTCCTTACTTTATTAATCATTTTGAAGATTGTTTTAGTTATTGTAGTTCTCTTGCCTTTCCATATACTTTTTAGAATAATCTTGTCAATACCTACAATCATGTTTGGATTTTGATAGCAACTGTATTGAACCTGTATAACAACTTGAGGAAATTAACATATTTACTGTGTCTGTTTACAATCCATGAATATATTATGTCTCTCCATTTATTTCGATCTTTGACTTCCTGCATCAGCACTTTCTAGTGTTCAGCATACATGCCCCTGTTTTGTTGTTACGCCTAGATATTTCATTTTTAAAGTGATTGTAAACGGTATCTTATTTTTATTTTGTTGTTCATGTGTTCGTCACTACTAAATAGAAATACAAGTGATATTATTTTATTTGTTATTTATTTATTTTTTTTTTAAAAACTTTACTTTTTAGAGCAAGTATAGGTTCATGACAAAATTAAGTGAGACGTGCAGAGATTTCCCATATATCCTCTGCCCTACATGTGCATAACCTCCCTCATTGTGAACATCCCCCACCAGATTAGTACATTTGGTACAACTGAAGAACTTGCATGAACACATCATTATCACTCAGTTTCCATAGTTTACATTAGTGTTCACTCTTGGTGTTGTACATTTCTATGTGTTTGATCATCGTATAATGACCAGTGTCCACCATTATAGTATCACATGGAAGAGTTTCATTGCACTAAAAATCTTCTGTGCTCTGCCTGTCCCCCCATCACTCTCCTGTAATGCCTGGCAATCACAGATCTTTTTTATTATCTTCACAGTTTTGCCTTTTCCTGACTGTCATAGCTAGAATCATACAGTATGTAGTCTGTTCAGATTGGCTTCCTTCACTTGATAATAGGCATTTAAGTTTTCCTCCATTTATTTTTATGGCTGGATACCTGATTTCTCCTTAGCACTGAATAACCTCCTCTTGTCTGGATGTACTATGGTTTATTTATCCATATACCTACTGAAGGACATCTTGGTTGCTTCCAAGTTTTGGGAAGTATGAATAAAGCTGCTATAAAAATTTATATGCAGGTTTTTAGGTGGGCATAAGCTTTCAGCTCCTTTGGATAAATACCAAGGAGTGTGATTACTGGATCGTATGTCAGGAATGTGTTTAGTGTTATGAGAAACTACCAAATCGTGTTCCAAAGTGGCTGTGCCACATTACATTCCCATGATCAATGAATGAGTTTCTGTTGCTCTACATCCTTGGCAGCATTTGGTATTGTCAATGTTCCAAATTTTGGCAATTCTAATAAGTATGTAGGGGTATCTCATTATTTCAGTTTGCATTTTCCTGATGACATATGATATGGAGCATCTTTTCATATGCTTATATACCATCTGTATATCTTCTTTGGTAAGTTGTCTATCAAGGACTTTGGTCCATATTTTAATCAAGTCATGTTCTTATTGTTGAGTTGTAAGAGTTATCTGTATAAAACATTTCTTTGTCAGATATGTATTTTGCAAATATATTTTCTCCAAGTCTCCGTTTTGTTTTCTCATGCTCTTGAAATATATTTTGCAAAGCAGACATTTTTTAATTGTAATAAAGTCCAGCTTATCTATTCTTTCTTTCACAGATCATGCCTCGGGGTTGCTTCTTAAAAGTGACTGCCAAACCCAAGGTCATTTACATCTTCTGTGTTATCTTTTAGGAGTTTCCCAGTTTTGTGTTTTACATTTAGGTCTATGATTCATTTTGAGTTCATTTTTGTGAAAGGTGTAAGTTCTGTGTCTAGATTGACTCTTTCTTTTTGGCATGTAGATGTGAAGTTGTTGTAGCAATATTTGTTGAAAAGACTATTGTTCTTTCTTCTGTTGCCTTTGCTTCTTTCTCAAAGGTAAGTTTACTATATTAATGCAGTTCTGTTTCTAGGCTCTTTATCCTGTTCCACTGATCTTTTTGTCTGTATTTTCACCAATACACTATCTCGATTACTGTACCTGTGTAGCAAGTGTTGAAGTCAGTAGTGTCAGTCCTCCAACTTGACTCTTCTTCAATATTGTGTTGGCTCTTCTGTGCCTTTTGCCTCTCCACATACACTTTAGAATTAGCTTATCGACACCTACAAAATAATTTTCTGTAGTTTAACTTGAAATTTTATTAAATCTATAAGTCAATCTGGAAATAATTGGCATCTTAACAATATTAAGTCTTTCTATCTTTGAACATGGAATATCTCTCCATTTATTGAGCTCTTCTTTGATTCCTTTTATCAGAGTTTTGTGGTTTTCCTTATGTAGGTCTTATACATATTTTGTTAGATGTATGCCTTAGTATTTTATTTTGGGGGTGGTAATGGAAATGGTATTGTGTTTTTAATTTCAAATTTTGCTTGTTCATTGCTGGCATATAGAAAAGTGATTGTTTTTTTGTACTAAATTTGTATCCTGCAACCCTGCCATAACTGTTTAGTAATTCTAGTTTTTTCTTGGTTGTCTTAGATTTTTGTACACAACTCGTTATGTTATGTGTGAACAAAGACATTGTTTTTTCTTCCATCCCAATATATATACCTCTTATTTCCATTTCTTGTCTTACTGCATTAGCTAAGACTTTCAGTAACATGTTGAAAGCTACTTGTAAGTAGGGACAAACTTGCCTTTTTCAAAATCTTAGTGGTAAAACTTTGGGTTTCTCACTATTAACTATTAGCTGAAGGCTTTTTTTTTTTTTTTTTTTTTTGAGACGGAGTCTCGCTCTGTCACCCAGGCTGGAGTGCAGTGGCCGGATCTCAGCTCACTGCAAGCTCCACCTCCCGGCTTTACACCATTCTCCTGCCTCAGCCTCCCGAGTAGCTGGGACTACAGGCGCCCGCCACCTCGCCCCGGCTAGTTTTTTGTATTTTTTAGTAGAGACGGGGTTTCACCATGTTAGCCAGGATGGTCTCGATCTCCTGACCTCGTGATCCGCCCGTCTTGGCCTCCCAAAGTGCTGGGATTACAGGCTTGAGCCACTGTGCCCGGCCCTGAAGGTTTTTTAATAGGTTTTTTTTATTAAGTAGTAAACCCTATTCATAGTTTACTGAGAGTTTTGGGTTTTGTCAAATACTTGCTCTGTATCTACTGATATGATCATGTGATTTTCCTTCTTTCACATGTTGATGTGACGGGTTGCATTAATTGATTTTCCAATTTTGAAACAGCCTTACAGGCCTGAGACCAATATTAATGGAAGGCAGCTATATCAGTGGGAAACACTGAGCCTTCTGATCTCAAGCCTTTCTTGTTGCTTTCATCCTGTCTGGCCCCTGGAGGCTGTGTGCTACTGGATAAACAAGTATGCCACTCTGATGCTCTTTCCCTTATATAGAATTCTTAAGATTTACCCACTGTCTTTTGTTTTCAACAAAAGTAAAAGATTGGAACAAAAGTTTGATTATGATATATCAAGGTGTGGGTTTCTTTGAGTTTATCCTACTTGAAATTTGTTGAGTTTCTTGGATGTATAGATTAATGACTGACTACAATTTAAAATATGGACAAGGGTTGGTGAGAGTATACAGCAACTGGAAATGTCAAATACTGCTGACAGAAGTAGAAATTGTTGGAGTTTGAAAAATGGTTTGACAGGATATACTGTATTTTATTTTATTTTATTTATTTTTTTAAATTATACTTTAAGGTCTAGAGTACATGTGCACAACATGCAGGTTTGTTGCATATGTATACATGTGCCATGTTGGTTTGCTGCACTGATTAACTCATCATTTACATTAGGTATTTCTCCTAATGCTATCCCTCCCCCATCAACCCACCCCACGACAGGCCCCAGTGTGTGATGTTCCCTGCCCTGTGTCCACGTGTTCTTATTGTTCAGTTCCCACCTATGAGTGAGAACATGCAGTGTTTGGTTTTCTGTCCTTGCAATAGTTTGCTCAGAATGATGGTTTCCAGCTTCATCCATGTCACTACAAAGGACATGAACTTATCCTTTTTTGTGGCTGCATAGTGTTCTATGGTGTATATGTGCCACGTTTTCTTAATCCAGTATAGCATTGATGGACATTTGGGTTGGTTCCAAGTCTTCGCTATTGTGAATAGTGCCGCAATAAACATACATGTGCACAAGTCTTTATAGTAGCACGATTTATAATCCTTTGGGTATATACCCAGTAATGGGATTGCTAGGTCAAATGGTATTTCTGGTTCTAGATCCCTGAGGAATCGCCACACTGTCTTCCACAATGGTTGAACTAGTTTACACTCCCACCAACAGTGTAAAAGCCTTCCTATTTCTCCACATCCTCTCCAGCACCTATTGTTTCCTGACTTTTTAATGATCGCCATTCTAACTGGTGTGAGATGATATCTCATTGTGGTTTTGATTTTCATTTCTCTGATGACCACTGATGATAGGCATTTTTTATGTGTCTGTTGGCTGCATAATGTCTTCTTTTGAAAAGTGTCTGTTCATATCCTTTGCCCACTTTTTGATGGGGTTGTTTGATTTTTTTTTTCTTGTAAACTTGTTTAAGTTCTTTGTTGATTCTGGATACCAGCCCTTTGTCAGCTGGGTAGATTGCAAAAATTTTCTCCCATTCTGTAGGTTGCCTGTTTGCTCTGATGATAGTTTCTTTTGCCATGCAGAAGCTTTTTAATTTAATTAGATCCCATTTGTCTATTTTGGTTTTTGTTGCCATTGCTTTTGGTGTTTTAGTCATGAAGTCTTTGTCCGTGCCTATGTCCTGAATGGTATTGCCTAGGATTTCTCCTAGGGTTGTTATAGTGTTAAATCTTACATTAAGCCTTTAATCCATCTGAGTTAATTTTTGTATATGGTGTAAGGAAGGGATCCAGTTTCAGCTTTCTACACATGGCTAGCCAGTTTTCCCAGCACCATGTATTAAATAGGGAATCCTTTCTCCATTGCCTGTTTTTGTCAGGTTTGTCAAAGATCAGACAGTTGTAGATGTGTGGTGTTATTTCTGAGGTCGTTGTTCTGCTCCATTGGTCTATATCCCTGTTTTGGTACCAGCACCATGCTGTTTTGGTTACTGTAGCCTTGTTGTGTAGTTTGAAGTCAGGTAGCCTGATGCCTCCAGCTTTGTTCTTTTTGCTTAGGATTGTCTTGGCAATGTGGGCTCTTTTTTGATTCCGTATGAACTTAAAGTAGTTTTCTCCAATTCTGTGAAGAAAGTCATTGATAACTTGATGGGGATGGCATTGAATCTATAAATTACCTTGGGCAGTATGGACATTTTCACAATATAAATTCTTCCTATCCATGAGCATGGAATAGTCTTCCATTTGTTTGTGTCCTCTTTTATTTCACTGAACCGTGGTTTGTAGTTCTCCTTGAAGAGGTCATTCACATCCCCTGTAAATTGAATTCCTAGGTATTTTATTCTCTTTGTAGTAATTGTGAATAGGAATTCACTCATGATTTGGCTCTCTGTTTGTCTGTTATTGATGTCTAAGAATGGTTATGGTTTTTGCACATTGATTTTGTATCCCGAGACTTTGCTGAAGTTGCTTATCAGCTTAAGGAGATTTTGGGCTGAGACAATGGGGTTTTCTAAATATAAAATCATGTTATGTGCAAACAGGGATGATTTGACTTCCTCTTTTCCTAATTGAATACCCTTTATTATCTTTCTCTTGCCTGATTGCCCTGGCCAGAACTTCCAACACTATGTTGAATAGGAGTGGTGGGAGAGGACATCCCTGTCTTGTGCCAGTTTTCAAAGGGAATGCTTCCAGTTTTTGCCCATTCAGTATGATATGGCTGTGGGTTTGTCATTAATAGCTCTTATTATTTTGAGACACATTCCATCAATACCTAATTTATTGAGAGTTTTTAACTTGAAGGCTGTTGAATTTTGTCGAAGGCTTTTTCTGCATCTATTGCGACAATCATGTGGTTTTGTCATTAGTTCTATTTGTGATGAATTATGTTTATTGATTTTTGTATGTTGAACCAGCCTTGCATCCCAGGGATGAAGCCAACTTGATCATGATGGATAAGCTTTTTTATGTGCTGCTGGATTTGGTTTGCCAGTATTTTATTGAGGATTTTCACATTGATGTTCATCACGGATATTGGTCTAAAATTCTCTTTTTTTATTGTGTCTCTGCCAGGCTTTGGTATCAGGATGATGCTGGCCTCATAAAATGAGTTAGGGAGGATTCCCTCTTTTTCTATTGATTGGATAGTTTCAGAAAGAACGGTATCAGCTCCTCTTTGTACCTCTGGTAGAATTCGGCTGTGAATCTGTCTGGTCTTGGACTTTTTTTGGTTGGTAGGCTATTAATTATTGCCTCAATTTCAGAACTTGTTACTGGTCTATTCAGGGGTTCAACTTCTTCCTGGTTTAGTCTTGGGAAGGGTGTATGTGTCCAGGAATTTATCCATTTCTTCTAGATTTTCTAGCTTATTTGCGTAGAGGTGTTTATAGTATTTTCTGATGGTAGTTTGTATTTCTGTGGGATCGGTGGTGATATCCCCTTGATCATTTTTTATTGCATCTATTTGATTCTTTTCTCGTTTCTTCTTTATTAGTCTTGCTAGTAGTCTATATATTTTGTTGATCTTTTCAAAAAACAGTTCCTGGATTCATTGATTTTTTGAAGGGTTTTTGTGTCTCTATCTCCTTCAGTTCTGCTCTGATCTTAGTTATTTCTTGCCTTCTGCTAGCTTTTGAATTTGTTTGCTTTTGCTTCTCCAGTTCTTTTAATTGTGATGTTAGGGTGTCAATTTTAGATCTTTCCTGCTTTCTCTTGTGGGCATTTAGTGCTATAAATTTCCCTCCACACACTGCTTTAAATGTGTCCCAGAGATTCTGGTTCATTGGGTCTTTGTTCTCATTGGTTTCAAAGAATATCTTTATTTCTGCCCTCATTTCATTATTTACCCAGTAGTCATTCAGGAGCAGGTTGTTCGGTTTCCATGTAGTTTTGTGGTTTTGAGTGAGTTTATTAATCCTGAGTTCTAATTTGATTGCACTGTGGTCTGAGAGACAGTTTGTTGTGATTTCTGTTCTTTTACATTTGCTGAGGAGTGCTTTACTTCCAACTATGTGATCAATTTTGGAATAAGTGTGATGTGCTGAGAACAACGTATACCCTCTTGATTTGGGGTGGAGAGTTCTGTAGATGTCTATTAGGTCTACTTGGTGTAGAGCTGAGTTCAAGTCCTGGATATCCTTGTGAACCTTCTGTCTCATTGATCTGTCTAACATTGACAGTGGAGTGTTAAAGGCTCCCATTATCATTTTTGGGAGCCTAAGTCTCTTTTTAGGTCTTTCAGCACTTCCTTTATGAATCTGGGTGCTCCTTTATTGGGTGCATATATATTTAGAATAGTTAGCTCTTCTTGTTGAATTGATCCCTTTACCACTATGTAATGGCCTTCTTTGTCTCTTTTGATCTTTGTTGGTTTAAAGTCTGTTTTATCAGAGACTAGGTTTGCAACCCTTGCCTTTTTTTTGCTTTCCATTTGCTTGGTAGATCTTCCTCCATCCCTTGTTTTGAGTCTATGTGCATCTCTGCACATGAGATGGGTCTCCTGAATACAGCACACAGATGTGTCTTGACTCTTTACCCAATTGACAGTCTGTGTCTTTTAATTGGGGCAGTTAGCCTGTTTACATTTAAGATTAATATTGTTATTCGTGAATTTGATCCTGTCATTATGATGTTAGCTGGTTATTTTGCCTGTTAGTTGATGCAGTTTCTTCCTAGCATTGATGGTCTTTACAATTTGGTATGTTTTTGCAGTGGCTGGTACCAGTTGTTCCTTTCCATGTTTAGTGCTTCCTTCAGGAGCTCTTGTAAGGCAGGCCTGGTGGTGACAAAATCTCTAAGCATTTATTTGTCTGCAAAGGATTTTATTTCTCCTTCACTTATGAAGTTTGGCTGGATATGAAATTCTGGGTTGGAAATTCTTTTCTTTAAGAATGTTGAATATTGGCCCCCACTCTCTTCTGGCTTGTAGGGTTTCTGCTGAGCAATCCACTGTTAGTCTGATGGGCTTCCCTTTATGGTAACCCGACCTTTCTCTCTGGCTGCCCTTAACATTTTTTCCTTCATTTCAACCTTGGTGAATCCAACAATTATGTGTCTTGGGGTTGCTCTTCTCGAGGAGTATCTTTGTGGTGTTCTCTGTATTTCCTGAATTTGACTGTTGGCCTGCCTTGTTAGGTTAGGGAAGTTCTCGCGGATAATATCCTGAAGAGTGTTTTCTAACTTGGTTCCATTCTCCTTGTCACTTTCTGGTATACTAATCAAATGTATATTTGGTCTTTTCACATAGTCCCATATTTCTTGGAGGCTTTGTTCACTTCTTTTCACTCTTTTTTCTCTAATCTTGTCGTCTCACTTCATTTCATTAATTTGATCTTCAATCACTGATACCCTTTCTTCCACTTGATCAAATTGGCTACTGAAGCTTGTGTATGAGTCATGTAGTTCTCATGCCATGGTTTTCAGCTCCGTCAGGTCATTTAAGGTCTTCTCTACACTGTTTATTCTAGTTAGCCATTCGCCTACTCTTTTTTCAAGGTTTTAGCTTTCTTGTGATGGGTTTGAACATCCTCCTTTAGTTCAGAGAAGTTTGCTATTACTGACTTTCTGAAGCCTACTTCTGTCAACTCATCGAAGTCATTCTTTGTCACGCTTTGTTCCATTGCTGGCAAGGAGCTGCGATCCTTTGGAAGAGAAGGGGTGCTCTGGTTTTTAGAATTTTCAGCTTTTCTGCTCTGTGGTTTTATCTACGTTTGGTCTTTGACGATAGTGACCTACAGATGGGGTTTTGGTGTGGATGTCCTTTTTGTTGATGTTGATGCTATTCCTTTCTGTTTGTTAGTTTTCCTTCTAACAGTCAGGTCCCTCAGCTGCAGGTCTGTTGGAATTTGCTGGAGGTCCACTCCAGACCCTGTTTGCCTGGGTTTCACCAGTGGAGGCTGCAGAACAGCAAATATTGCAGAACAGTAAATATTGCTGCCTGATCCTTCCTCTGGAAGCTTCATCTCAGAGGGGCACCTGGCTGTATGAGGTGTCGGTTGGCCCCTACTTGGAGGTGTCTCCAAGTTAGGCTACATGGTGGTCAGGGACCCACTTGAGGAAGAAGTCTGTCCATTCTCAGAGCTCAAATACCATGCTGGGAGAACCGCTGCTCTCTTCAGAGCTGTCAGACAGGGACATTTAAGTTTGCAGAAGTTTCTGCTGCCTTTTGTTCAGCTGTGTCCTGTACCCAGACAGAGGCAGGTAGTCCTCCTTGAACTGCGGTAGGCTCAACCCAGTTCAAACTTCCTGGCTGCTTTGTTTACCTACTCAAGCCTCAGCAATGGCAGACACCCTCCTGCAGCCAGGCCTGCCTCCTCGCAATTCAATCTGGGACTAGCAGTGAGCAAGGCTCCATGGGCGTGGGAACTGCTGAACCATGCATGGGCTATAATCTCCTGGTGTGCCATTTGCTAAGACCATTGGAAAAGTACAGTGTTTAGGAGGCAGTTTCCCAGTTTTCCCAGTACAGTCTGTCACAGCTTCCCCCAGCTAAGAAAGGGAAATCCCCCATCCCCTTGCACTTCCCCGGGTGAGGCAACGCCTCGCTCTGCTTTGGCTCGCCCTCCATGGACTGCACCCACTTTCCAACCAGTCCCAATGAGATGAACCAGGTACTCAGTTGGAAATGCAGAAATCACCCACCTTCTGTGTCAGTTATGCTGGGAGCTGCAGATTGGAGCTGTTCCTATTCAGCCATTTTGGAACCCCATCCAGAATATACTTTAATACTTTAATATTTTAAAGTATAAAAACCTCATAACCTGACAGATTTATGTACAAGAATGTTCACACCAGCATTATACATACTAAATTGAAACTGGAAATAATCACTGTCTGTCAACACCATAGTAAGGAACCAGTTGTCATATATTCAATCAGTAGAATATTGGTCAGCAATGAACACACTATTGCTATGTGCAACAACATAGATCAATCTCACACATACAATGGCGATCCAAAGTAGCCAGACTCCAAAATTCCCTAGTGTATGAGTATGTCCTTTATATAAATTTCAAGAACAGGGAAACTAATCAATGGCAACAGTGGTTAGAATAATGAGTTCCTACAGGGACGAGAGAGGGCATAGAAACTGACCACACAGGCCGGGCGCGGTGGCTCAAGCCTGTAATCCCAGCACTTTGGGAGGCCGAGACGGGCGGATCACGAGGTCAGGAGATTGAGACCATCCTGGCGAACACGGTGAAACCCCGTCTCTACTAAAAAATACAAAAAACTAGCCGGGCGACGTGGTGGGTGCCTGTAGTCCCAGCTACTCGGGAGGCTGAGGCAGGAGAATGGCATAAACCCGGGAGGCGGAGCTTGCAGTGAGCTGAGATCCGGCCACTGCACTCCAGCCTGGGCCACAGAGCCACACTCCGTCTCAAAAAAAAAAAAAAAAAAAGAAACTGACCACACAAGACCACACCACTCTGTGGTGCTGGCAAAGTTTACTTTTTGACTGGTTGGTAGTTTTATCAATTTTAATTTGTGACAACTCACTGTGATGTAAACTTCTCTCTTATCCTTTTTGTTTATTATGGTGCACAAGCTTTTCAAAAAAGTTAAAAAGATAGTGAAGAATACATTACCAAAATTAAAAACAAGCAACTCCCAAGAAAAGAGTATAGTTATAATTAGGTCTATATGTGTTCATCTGAAAAGATGCCTGAGGGATGTAACGGAAATTACTAATTGCAGAATTTGAATAGATGTCTGGATGTCTGAGGTGTGTAACACTAGTTGTAGAAAAGTATCTGCAGTATGATCTTATTTGTGCAAAGTAAGAGAGAGAGAGACTTTCTGAGCCTATTTCTTTGGAGCCAAACCCAAAATTAGTCGAAAGAAACTTTAAAAATCAGAGCAGAAATAAACAAAAAACAGACTAGAGATCAATAAAATAAAAAGTTGGGGAGGTTTTGGTTTGTTTGTTTGTTTGTTTGTTTGTTTTTGTATTTTTTCTAGGGAGAGCATCTTGCTCTGTCACCCAGGATGGAGTGCAGTGTCTGTGTCGTGGCTCACTGCAGCCTCCAGCTCATGAGCTCCAGAGATCCCTCATTCTTCTGAGCAGCTGAGAATACAGGCATGCGCCACCACACCCAGTTAAGATGTTTTTTTCTTTCCATTTTAAAAGATGTAGTATTTTTTTGTTGCCCAGAATGGTCTCAAACTCCTGGCCTCAAGTGATCCTCCTGCCTTGGCCTCAGTGTTAGGATTACAGACATGAGCCATTATACCTGGCTGAAACATTGGTATTGTGAACAAAACAAAATTGACAAACCATTAGCTAGACTAACTAAAAAATAAGAGAGAAGACTGAGATAAGTAAAAAAGAGAAACAAAAAAAGGAGACTTACAATTGATACCACAGAAATACAAACAATCATTAAACATTATTATTAACAACTTATGTCAACAAATGGGAAAATCTAGGGGAAATGAATGAATTCCTGGACACATACAACCTACCAAGACTGAACCAGGAAGAAATAGAAAGCCTGAACATACCGATTACTAGTAACAATATTGAATCAATAATAAAAAGTCTACCATCAAAGAAAAGTCCATGATTGGATGCCTTCATTGCTGAATTCTGCCAAAGTTTTAAAGAACAAAAAGACCAATTCTTTTCAAGCTATTCCAAAAAATTGAAGAGGGGGAAATTCTTCCAATCGCATTTTATGGAGCCAGCATTATCCTGATATCCTGACAGCAAAACCAGACATAAACACAACAACAACAACAAGAACAGTACAGGCTAATATCTCTGATGAACAGAGAAACAAAAATCCTCAGCAAAATACTAGCAAACAGAATCCGGCAGCACATCCAAAATATAATCACCATGATCAAATGGGATTCATCTCAGGGATGCAAGGATGGTTCAACATATATAAATCAATAAGTGTGATACATTACATCACTGGAATGAAGAAGAAAACATATGATCATCTCAATAGATGCAAAAAAAAATTTGACAAAGTTTAACATCCCTTCATCATAAAAATGCTCAGCAAATTAGGTGTACAAATCAAGTACCTCAACACAGTGAAGGTCATATACAAAAAATCCACAGCCACCATCATACTGAATGGAGAAAATTAGAAAGCTTTTCCGCTAATAATTTGAGCATGACAAGGATGCCCAGTTTCACCAGTCTTTTTTTGTTGTTGTTGTTGTTGAGATGGAGTCTCTCTCTGTATCCCAGGCTGGAGTGCAGTGGCGTGGTCTCAGCTCACTGCAACCTCCGCCTCCCGTGTTCAAGTGATTCTCCTGCCTCAGCCTCCCAAGTACTGGGATTACAGGCACCCACCACCATGCCTGGCTAATTTTTTTGTATTTTTAGTAGAGATGGGGTTTCACCATGTTGGCCAAGCTGGTCTCCAACTCCTGACCTCAGGTGATCTCCCCGCCTTGGCCTCCCAAAGTGCTGGGATTACAGGCATGAGCCACTGCACCCAGCCCACTACTTTTATTCAAGATAGTTAAGGAAGTCCCTAGCCAGAGTAATTAATCATGAAAGGAAATAAAAGGCATCCAAACTTGAAAGGAAAGGAAGAAATCAAATTGTCCCTATTTGTAGACAACATGATCTTAAAAAGACAAAATCCTAAAGACTTCATAAAAACACTCTTAGAACTGATAAACGAATCCAGTAAAATTGCAGTATACAAAATCAACATATAAAAGTCAACAGCATTTGTATACATCAAGAAGAACTATGTGAGAAAGAAATCAAGAAATCAGTCCCATTTGCAATGGCTACAAAGTATAAAATACCCAGGAATAAATGTAGCCAGGGAGTGAAAGATCTCTACTATGGCAGCTATACAACACTGAAGAAAAAACTGAAGAGGATACAAAAAAGTGAAAAGACATCTCATGTTCATGGATTGGAAGAATCAGTATTGTTAAAATGACCATACTACCCAAAGTGATCTACAGATTTAATGCCATGCCTATTAAAATACTAATGACATTTTTCACAGAATGAGAATGAACAATCATAAAATTTGTATGGAACCACAAAAAGGCACCAAACAGTCAAAGCAACCTTAAGCAAAAAGCGAAAAGCTGGAGGCATCACATTATCTGACTTCAAAATGTACTATAAATCTGTGATAACCAAAACCGCATAGTACCGGTATAAACACATAGGTCAATGGAACACAACAGAGAACACAGAAATAAATTTGCATATTTATAGTCAACTGATTTTTGACAAAGGCATCAAGAACATACACTGGGGGAACAGTCTGTTCAATAAAAGATGTTGGGGAAATTGGATATTCATATGCAGAAGAATGCAACTGGACTCCTATCTCTCACACATACAAAAAATCAACACAAAATAGACTAAAGAGTTAATGTAAGTCCTGAAACTATGAAACTACTAGAAAGAAACACAGGAGAAGTGCCTCAGGACACTGGTTTGGATGAAGATTTTATCAAAGACCTCAAAAGCACAGGCAACAAAAGCAAAAATAAACAAATAGGATTATATCAAACTAAAAAGTATCTGCAGAGAAAACAAACAATCAACAGTTTGAAGAGAAAACCTGCAGTACTGGAGAAAATATTTGTGACTATTCATCCAATAAGGAATTAATATCCTGTATATACAAGGAACTCAAACAAGTCCACAGCAAAAAAAGAAAAAAAAAATCCAAACTATACAGTTTAAAAATTGGCAAATGATCTGAACAGACACATCTCGAAAGAAGACATACAAATTGTCAACAAGTATATTAAAAATGCTTGGCCAGGCACAGTGGCTCTTGCCTGTAATCCCAGTAATTTGAGAGGCTGAAGTGGGAAGATGGATTGAACCCAGGAGTTTGAGACCAACCTGGGCAACATAGTGAGGGTTCATGATTACGAAAACAAAAAATTATCCAGGCGTGGTGGTGTATGCCTAAAGTGTCAGCTACTCAGGAGGCTGTGGTGGGAAGATTGCTTGAGTCCAGGAGGTGAAGGCTGCAGTAAGCTGAGATTGTGCCACTGCACTCTGTCCTGGGTGACAGAGCAAGATGCTAAAAATAAGAACTCTCAATATTACTACTCCTAAGGAAAATGTCAATCAAACCACAATGAGATATCTCACCCCAGGCAGACTGGTTCTTATTAATAAGACAATAACTAATAAATACTGGCAAGGATGCAGGGAAAAGTGGACTCTTATACACTGTGGGTGGAAATGTAAAGTAGTGCAGTCATTATGGAAAACAGAGTGGAGATTCCTCCAAAAAACAAAACACGAACAACCATATGATCTAACAATCCCACTGCTCAGTATTCAAAGGAATATATTCAAAGGAAAGGAACTCAGTGTGTTGAAGAAATATCTGCACTCCCGTGTTTATTCACAATAGCCAAATGTGGCATCAAATTAAGTGTCTACCAATGGATGGCTGGATAAAGAAAATGTGATAACTATACACAATGAAATACTGTCCGGCCCTAAGAAAGAATGAAATCCTGTCATTCATGGCAACATGGATGAGCCATTATGTTAAGTGAAATAAAGCCAGGAAGAGAAAGTTAAACATAACATCTTCTCACACATACGTGGAAGCTAAAAATAAAGTTAATATCACAGAAATAAACAGTAGCATACTAGAGGCTGGGAAGACTAGGAGAATGGAGGATGGGGAGAGGTTGGTCAATGGATAAGAGATCACAGGTAGACAAAAGCAATGAGTTCTAGCCTTCTAGAGCACTGGAGGGTGACCACAGTCAACAGTAACTCATTATATACATTCAAAGAGGTGAGAGAGAAGATTGTGAATGTTCTCGTCACTAAATATTGATACATTTTTGGGGTGATAGGTATGCAACTTACCCTGATTTGATCATTGATTATTGCATATATGTATCAAAAAAGCTCACTATATCCCATGTATATACAAAATTATGTGTCCATTAAAAATAAGAAATTTTTTAAAGTTAAAAAGAGAGTAAAGAATAAATCACCCAAATTAAAAACAAACAAAACCCAAGAAAAGACTATAGTTACAATTATATCCGTATGTGTCAATCTGAAAAGATGGCTGGGGTATGTAAGAGAAAACATTTATTGTAGAAGAGTATCTACAGTATGGTCTTATTGATGCAAAGTAAGTGTGTGTGTGTGTGTGTGTGTGTGTGTGTGTGTGCATGCGCGCGCGCATGCACGTGTGTTTTCCCAAGACTATTTCATTGGAGATAGTTGCTGCCATCTGCCAATTTAAATTCCTTCAAGGTGCAGAATGGGAAAAGCTGTCTCCCTCCGCTCAAAGCCTCAATAAAGCAAGATGTGTTTCTCTGGGGTTTGGAAGACTCAAAATGCTCAGGGTAGAGAGGTGAGAGAGCTGTGTTGATGAAAATTAAAATATGTCATTTCTAGGTAATAGAAAGATTTATTGTGTTATTCTTTTAAAGAACGCAGTGACATTTATTAGATGTGCCAATGTAATATAGATATGTGTGTAAATATACAGCACACAATATATGTGTGTACATATATATATATATATTATATATATATAAAATACATACACACATATTTGCTTAGTTTGCTGGCTGCATCAAGGAAGAGAAGTGTCAACTTCCATTCCCTTAATGTGGCTGAGCTGCCCCTTAGATTCTGACAGTAGAAGTGATCTTGAAATATATCCATAATTAGTAAATCAATTTATGCATCTCTTTGTCTCCAGGTGCAGGTAGAATAAGCACATCCCTCTGACTCTGGGAAGGTTCTAGCAGAGGATTGAGCTGGAAAGAGGATTTCCGGGTAATTTTGGCAATCCACGCAATGCCTGTCAGCCTCAGTTGACTGAGGCATGGAATGGGGATTTACTCTCTGTATGCCTCATAGAGTGCTGCGATGACTCCAGCAGCGACAGGCAGCTTCTTCCCAGTGCTAGCACCCAGTGCAGCTGGAGAAAGGGGAAGGAAAGGGTCCCTTGAGCACTAAGATAGAAGCCTCGAATCTGCAGAGACGCCTGTGGGCTGTCCTTAGGGCGGTGCATGCCTCCCACTCTGCGCCCCTCAGTCTTATTTTGCCCACTTGGGAAAGCGTCATCTTCCTTGTTTCAGTCACACTGGGTGAGGAGAGAGTCCTGCCACAGGGAGTGGGACTCAGAGTGCAGTGAGACTGTGGACTCTAAGGTGGCTTTGCGTGGGCACCCAGGGCCTGGCAGTGTGAAGAGGATGTCCCTGCAGAGGGAGGTGGCCCAGCATGGGGGATGAAGCCCGAGGAGAGTGAGAAGGGCACTGAAGGAGAGCGGACCGGCGGGGGCCGTGGGGCCTGAGCAGGGGTAGGAGGCTGTGGTCGCGGCTGAGTGGCCTGGCATGGGCACTTGGAACTCAGCAGGGACTGGAGCAATTCTTAGGGCTAAGAGTGACAAGCTTGTGCTTCTTAACGACATTCTTTAGGTTTGCTGGTGCCATGTGCTGGTAAACTGTAGCTGTTTCTACATCAAACACGCATGGGCCCCACTGCAGCCCGCAGGCGAGTACTCGGCACCCCCTGGCGGCCGGTGGTAGCCCTCACGTAGGAGTCCACATTGCTACAAAGTAATCAATGGGCGACAAAGACAGTGTGATGAGGAATGGGATCTTTACAATAGTCCCAAAGTGTGTCCTCACAACATAGTCACTGATTAAAACCAGAAAAATAATGTAGTCATGGTAGCGAAGCGTGACACCCACCACTTTATTCAATGATCAATGTGAACATCATTATTCTTGGGGCAAACTAAAGTCCCATGGCCCTGGCAGAATGGGAGAGGAGCACAGCAGGTGTCTATGGTATTTCTGCCGAAGTTACAGAACCTGAATCTAATCGTGAGACAATACTTCAGGAAAAAACAAAGTGAGAGGCATTCTACACAGTAACTCTCCTGTGATCTTCACACTGTGTTCAGGTCATGAAGGTGAAGGGAAGACAGAGGGACTTTGTGGTTTCAGGACACTGGAGAAGCATGACAACTGAATAAGGCACATGACTCAGAAACGGATCCTTTGCTATAAAGGACACTACTGGGGCGTTGGGTACATTTTGCATAGGGCCTGAAGGCTATGTGGAGTTATTGTATCAGTGTTAATTTCTTGATTATGGTTATAAGGTGAAAATGCCTTTGCATGAAAAACACACTAAAGTATTGGGGTGTTGGCATTTCATGTTGACAACCTACTCTCAAAGTTTCAGGAAAAAAAGTCGTACTATACTGGCAATTTTTCTGTAATCTTGATGTTGTTTCAGAATAATAAAATGAAAAATGAAACTGACCAAGTCCACCTGGTTAATAAGTGACAGCTGTGGGTCAAAACTCAGGTGTGCCTTTCCCCTAAAGCTATGCCCTGCCCTGCAAACCACAAGGCCCTGCACATCCGAGTTGGCCTCTGTCCCTGCTCATCACCTACAAAACAGCCCTGCCTCTCTGCAGCTGAGTTGCTGGAGCTGCGCCCCACCTGCCCCCACCCTACACTGGCCTGACTCCCCCATTCCACACCTGGCCCAGCACTTACCACATAGTGTGGCAGGCAACACTGGGGCAGCTGAAAGACCCTGTGCTACAAATTGGCACTGCCCAGCTTTCTGCTCCTGGGAGTGGGGTCCATTGCTGAGCTTCTGCTCCCTGGAAGAGCTCCAGACTCCTCAAGGGTTTGAGATTTTTCAAACCAATTCCAAATAAGCCAGGGGAAGTTTTCCTGTCTTGGTTTCCATCATTACCACCTCCACAGTTGGAGATTCCCTCCTAATCCAGATGCTTGAACCAGGACCTCACCAACTAGGACTTCATGTATCACTGGGACACTTAGCATAATCATCATTGCAGGTTGCCAGACATCACCCAAAGTGATGTTCTACCAAAGACAGAAACTGCAGCTCTCCCGTGACCTTCCAGGTGCTGCCCTGACTCCTCCAGCTGAACCTGCTAGGGCAGACGGAAGTGGAACATGCAGCATATTTGCCTGCCACTCTGTCCATGTGCCCACCAACTTGGCTGCAGGCTCCAGTGACAGCAGCTGGGGGGCCTGGGGCTCAGAGCTGAGCAAGGTTACAGGGCAGATAGGTTGGCCTGGATCAACCTGACCACCCTCAGCTGGAGGAGTGACTTCTTCATTGTCTAACACTAAACCAGGAAGCAAGTGGATCTCCCTGAGTGCAGGGTGGGTGACCTTAACCAGTGGGGGCATTTCTCTTCTTACAGACCTCGTGTTTTTCTTTACCAGGTTCTGCGCTCCCCTCAAGGGTCCTAAGTGTTCCTCCAACCTGAGTGTTCTGCAGGGAAACATGCTGTGTAAACACCATGCCTATTTCCTACTTGGAGCACAGGTTTTGTAGTAGAGCTCTCAGGGGTGTGGAAGAAGCCTGGCAGCCCACACCCTATAAATGCTGTTGTCCACCTTTATGCTCTGACTTGGAGGCAGAGACCCAAGCAGCTGGAGGCTCTGTGTGTGGGTGAGTTTAGCCCCATCTCCTGCGTGTTCTCCAGCTTGAGGATCGCAGACAGAGAGGACCAGCCCAGCAGCCATAGGCCTGACCAAGGCCCAGGCTGGGAAGGAGGGCGACTCCCTGTTGTCCACTGAGAGGTGTTTCACAGCATGGTCAACATGGATGACCTGCAAAGGCCCTCATGCTTTGATATCTTCCTTGGCCAGGTCCATCCCTACCAGGGGCTCAGCAGGGCCTAAGCCGGGGGAGTGGGAGAACAGACCCCAAGGAGAAGGAAGACCTAATTACTGACTGTGAGAGGGTCATCACCCCCTTGATCATCACCTTGAGGGGCCTAGGTTGTGTTCATCTCTTTTCATTCTCAGGTTGCTGATTTCTTAGAGCCTGAAAAGAAGGTAACTGCACATATGAGGGACAGATGGAGTGAGTCAGTGAGTGGGTGACCTCATCCTTGCTCCTAACAGCCTGGGAGGGACAGGGCAGCTTTTCTGTAGAGCATGGAAGATTCGGCTGAAGTCAGAGAGGTGAAACCAGTTTCCCAGGGTAACAGTGAGGCACTGACAGAAAGGAGACTACAGTGGAGCCTAGGTCCCCGGGCTCCCCAGAGCTCCTTACTCTTCCTCCTCCTCAGCAGTCTGGAGACCCCACACCTCCAGCTGGGGGCCTGAAGCGGGAGACCACGCCAGGTGCCAGATGATGCTGGGAATTTTCCTGGGTGCTTCGGGTCTTCCCAGCACTCTGGTCTCGCCTGCCCTGCCTCTCGGGCTCTGCTCAGCTTCCTGAGTCCTGACAGAGCACAGTGAGGGAGATGTTGGCAGAGGTGGCAGATGGGCTCACGGGCATTTCTCCTGCAGGAGCAGCAGCTGGAGCCGGAGCCATGTGGCTGTGCCCTCTGGCCCTCACTCTCACCTTGATGGCAGCCTCTGGCGCTGCGTGTGAAGTGAAGGACGTTTGTGTTGGAAGCCCTGGTATCCCTGGCACTCCTGGATCCCATGGCCTGCCAGGCAGGGATGGGAGAGATGGTGTCAAAGGAGACCCTGGCCCTCCAGGTACTGTGCTGGAGACCCCACCCTCTGCTGAGGGACACAGACCCCTTTCCAGAAGGCCGTCTGTCTAGGCCCCTAGGCTGTGGGCCATAGTGAGCTGGGTGGGACCTGGTGGGCTCCTGGGGCCCTTAGGATGGCGCATCCTGGAGAGTCTGTCCTCATAGTGCCCACGGAGTGATAACTGGGACAGCCCCAGTGATAATGAGGGTCGAGTCTCACTAGCTCCAACCAGTTGTGGGTGACGGATCCCACACATCCATGTCTCTTTTCTCTGCAGGCCCCATGGGTCCGCCTGGAGATATGCCATGTCCTCCTGGGAATGATGGGCTGCCTGGAGCCCCTGGTATCCCTGGACAGCGTGGAGAAAAGGGGAAGCCTGGGGAGAGGGGCCCTCCAGGTGAGCAGGGTGGGGCAGGTGGGCAGTGGGAACACGGGCACAGCAACCCT
>NW_022680694.1:0-85825 GCF_009764315.1 Trachypithecus francoisi | reverse complement strand
TTCCAGCCGATTCCATTGTAGAGTCAGGGCTGGGAAGCTGTCCTATCACGGGATTCACCTGTAGACAAGATCCACAATTTCACTGAATGCATATAGGCCAGTGGAAGAGCTAGACTTGACCAGGGAGTTGTGTTGAAATGTACTGTGTCCAAGTTGAGGACAGCATGGTGAGGCAGCGCCTGTGAGGAGTGCCAGGGTTGGAGAAGGCCTCCATGCCCAGGGCGACGGGGGCCTGCAGGAGGAGCGGGCCTGCTGGGTGACTGGTGATGGGAGCAGAGCAACAAGCAGAAGCAGCAAAGTCCCCAAGGCCACACAGTGCCCAGTGTGTTCAGGAAATGGAAGAAGCCTGGAGCCCAGACAAACAGAGAAAATCAGCTTGATCTGAAGCTGCCCCACGGCCATGGAATGAAGAATGTCTGCCCCGAAAAGTCACAGAAACAGGCTTGGGTGCATACCGAGGACAAGATAAGCAGGGTCCCCATTAGAATGCAACAGCTGTGGCCCGTGGAAGGAACCTTGACGCCTGCACTATTTTAATTTCAGCATGAATAAGAAGTCAGTTAATGGTACTTATTTAGAAAATAGGGTATCAGGCTGGTTGCGATGGCTCATGCCTGTAATTCCAGCATTTTGGGAGGCCAAGGTGGGTGGATCACCTGAGGCCAGGAGTTCAAGACCAGTCTAGCCAACATGGTGAAACCCTTCTCTACTAGAAATACAAGATAAGCCCGGTGTGGAGGCACACGACTGTAATCCCAGCTACTTGGGAGGCTGAGGCAGGAGAATTGCTTGAAGCCAGGAGGCAGAGGTTTCAGTGAGCTGAGACTGCACCACTGTACTCCAGCTTGGGTGAGAGAGTGAGACTCTATCAGAAAAAAAAAAAAAAAAGAAGGAATGAAAATCGGCTATCAATCATTTCTGATTGAGAAGAAGCTGTCATTGGGAATAAAGAATTCAGGAATTATTTCTGCACTTCTGTTTTTGAAACAGCTGGATGCAGTTGCTATTTATACCGAGGCAGAAACCCTGAAGATGAGTTGAATGGGAGGTGATGCTGGGGGTGAATATGCTGAGTGGAGGCACCTGCTAGATGTAGAGCTGAGATGCCTACAGTTTCTATTTGCCTCCAACAAGACAGAAGGCTCAAGCCTGGGGAAGAAGACGATGTTCATTAACATTTGGGGGAGAGGGAGGAATAACTTGGTCAGATTTTTGTCTCAGATGGTCCCTGAGGCAGAGTGGGGGTGCATCAGACAGGCCCAAAGTGGGAAGCACAGAGAACAGTTTCCTGGCCATATGGGCATCCGGAAACGGAGGCCTGAAATGTCTGTGGAAATGAAGAGAATGTGATATTTTTAGACAACATGGAAGGAAGCAAAGATTAGTCTTAAGCCAATATATATGGAGTTTGTTCTGACTTAACAGGCTACCACTAGGCTGAGCATGGTGGCTCACACCTGCAATCTCAGCACTTTGGGAGGCCGAGGCAGGAGGATTGCTTGAAATGAAGAGTTCGCAACCAGCCTGAGCAACATAGTGAGACCCCATCTCTACAAAAAAAAAAAAAAAAAAAGCCAAGCGTGATGGCACAGCACCTGTAGTAATCCTAGCTACTTGAGAGACTGAGGCAGTAGGATCACTTCAGCCCAGGAGTTTGAGGCTGCAGTGAGCTATGATCATGCCACTGCACCTCAGACTGGGCAGCAGAGCAAGACCCTGCCTCTAAAAATAAAACATGGGTAGAAATAAAGTACCAATCACTGTAAAGCCCCCTTTCCTGTCTTCTCAGACGCTATCATGAGCTAAAAGCCATGAATCAGGATTGTGTCGAGTAGAGTGGCATCAATCCCAAGAGTTAAGATTTATTCTGAGGAGCATCCCTAACCCTGGACTGCATCTGAGATTCTGAAGCCAAAAAACAACCTAGGAATTGTTTCCCTCCCATGCTGGGTACTCAGCACCCTCCTTCTCGGTCCCCACCATCAATCATTTAACCACCCTCCAATATCCCTCTCTGCTTCCTCACTTATGTATATGCAAGTCTCAAGTCTGTCCTCTTGTAAGGAGAAAACTCTGTGTGCCTCTCTCCTCCCTACCCTAAACTCCTTTTCAATCTAAGCTTCTCAGAGAGGGTCCCACATCCACAACTGCCATCCATGACCATCCATTCACCCTCACCCAGCTGAAGCCCAGTCTCTTCCCCGAATCCTCACATCACAGTTAATCCTCAGAGGCCAAACCCTAAGGACGTCGCTGACCATCAGCGCCAGCTCAGGGGGAAGGGGTGATCTGTGGGAATGTAACAACCCATCCCTTTGCGTTGGAGATGCTGGGCCCAGAGACCCTCAGAACCCCTGCCGGGTTGATCTCCAATCTCCCTGTCGCAGTTATTCAATCATATTCTAGTCTGGATGAAGGGATTTTGCAGATGTGATTAAAGTACTAAATTAGTTTATCTTTAGTTAATCCAAAGTCTCAAGGTTGGGTGGGTCTAACCCAATCACATTTAAGATATTTAAAGACGGTCGATGAGCACTGGCTTCAGAGACCTCCAGAAGCCGAGTGCAGCAGACACGTTTCCACACTCCGGTTCCCCCTGACTCTCCTAGGTTCCGTTAGCGGAGACTAAGTACCAGGTTCCGCCAACCCAGGAACAGAGCAGGCCCTGCAGGCGCAGCGGGAGGACAGACTCCCAGGAGAGAACGCAGGAGGAAAAAGGGAGGTAACGTTAAGGGAGCCCCATTCCTGTTTCGTGGGAGGATGGCTGGGGTTGTCTTTCATTTCATCTCAGAAGAATTTTTGCAGCCATGAAATGTATGCTGTTCCTTTTTATTTATTTATTTTTTGAGACGGAGTCTTGCTCTGTCACCCAGGCTGGAGTGCAGTGGCGCGATCTCAGCTCACTGCAACCTCTGCCTCCCAGGTCCAAGCCATTCTCATGCCTCAGTCTCCCAAGCAGCTGGGACTACAGGCGCCGCCACCACGCCCGGCTAGTTTTTTTTTTGTATTTTCAGTAGAGACAGGGTTTCAACGTGTGTTAGCCAGGATGGTCTGGATCCCCTAACATGATCCACCCGCCTCGGCCTCCCAAAGTGCTGGGATTCCAGGCATGAGCCGTCTTACCCTCTCAGGTGCCCGCTTCCTCTGTATGCTCAGCCACAGGCATTCTCTAGTAGCTATTTTGAAGTCTAGCTCCACTAATTCCACCGTCTATGTCATTTCTTGGTCTCTTGATGGATTTTCTACCAGTGGTGAATTGTGTTGCTCTGTTTTGTTGTATGCCGGGCCATTTAAGGTAGGAGGCCAGCCCTGTGCATTTTACGTGATTAGGTGCCAAATACTTCGCGTTCCTTTAACTAATGTTGGGCTTTTCTTTGTCATGCAGTTAAATTATTTGGAATTAGATTGATGCTTTGGGGGATCGTTTCGAATCTTTGTTAGTTGGTATGGGAAGAAACTTCAGTCTGTGGGTAATTTGACCCCACTGCTGAGGCCCTACTCTCCTAGCACTCTCTTCAAAGGCCCTCGGACTAGGCAGACTTTTTACTCCAGCTGTGGAGACTCAGATTCTTCACCGCCCAGAGCGACCCCAGGAATTTTTCAGCCTGGTCCTTTCTCGCGGTGCTTTCACAGCCCAGGCAGTTTTGTCTCATTCATGCTCTGATCTCTGCTTGGACAGGGGACTTCCCAGTAGATCCACAGAGCTCTCTCTCTTCCCTCTCTCCATCCTCTCCCCAGTACTGCTTCTGTGTCCTATACTTGCCACGGTGAGGTCCAGGAGAACACCTATGCTCTGCTTGATTTCCCTCTCCCTGCTCTCCAGCCTGGAAACTCGATGCAGGTTTGAGCTGGGTACTTGTAGGAGCCCCAACTCTTGTTTCCTGCCTTCACTCCACTGTCCCATGCGCCCGTGTCCAGGGTCTAAAACCACTGGGTTCATGTTGTTCGTCTGGCAGTTTACTTTTTAAATATAAGGGGACCCAGTCGCAGTGGCTCACGCCTGTAATCCCAGCACTTTGGGAGGCCAAGACAGGTGGATCACTTGAGGTCAGGGGTTCGAGACCAGTCTAACATGGTGAAACCCCATCTCTACTAAAAAAATACAAAACATTAGCCAGGTGTGGTGGTGCGTGCCTGCAATCCCAGCTACTTGGGAGGCTGAAACAGGAGAATCACTTGAACCCAGGAGGCAGAAGTTGCAGTGAGCTGAGATTACGCCACTGCACTCCCTCCTGGTGACAGAGCAAGACTCTGTCTCAAAAAAAAAAAAAGAAAAATAAGAGATTCCAATATGTAAATATTTATCTTTTATTATTATTATTATTAGAAAGTAACACTTCCCACCGAAACTACCAGAAACATCCAGAAAATGAAGCAGAAAAATGCAGCCCAGGGATCAGAAAAGGCCTCAGGTATGGTGTCCTCAGAGTCTTATATGTAGTAGAGAAAATTTTCCAGCCCACCTCCATCTTCTTGAGTCTGATATGCTCATCCCAGCCCCAAGAGGGGGCATCTCAGGGGATTCCAGAGCTGCCCTCAGCATCCCCCAAGCTCCCTGCCCACAGCTCAGGTGACAGTAAGAGGCCCCACAGGGGTGGGATGTGAGTCCCACATCAGAGGAGCGCTCCCAGGCAGCAAATATGCCATCACACCCTGTCAGTATCCCCTGAGACATTTTAAGGAAGTTGAGCAAGACCCAGGCTCTCAGGTGCCTCCTTGCCTGTCCCAGTGACCGGATGTGTCAGGCATCAGGACTCAGGCAGATACTGAATCTCTCACTTCTATTATCTCCTGTAACTGAATAAAGTCAAGTTCGGACCTGTCCGTGTAGAGGCAGCATCCTGCATGTGTGCAGGTGAGTTATGCCAAAGTACATCCATATTCCTCTTTCCTTCCAGTCCGGTCAATTAAACCTTGGAGTGACCAGGAAATCCAGAGTTTCCTGCAAGAATGGGAATTTCTTGAACGTGAAGTGTACAGGGTGAAGAAGAAGTATCACGTAGTATCAAAAACAATTGCCCAGCGTCTCAAGCAGAGAGGTATGAAGAAGAGCTGGCAGGAATGTCTCCAGATGCTAATAAGCTTGCAGGACTTATACTTCACTATTCAGGAGGCCAATCAGAGACCAAGGTGCCTACCCTTGCCGTGTCCTTATGGTGAGGCCCTGCACAGGATTCTGGGATACAGATGGAAAATCAGTGTCTTCTCAGGTTTGTGTGTTTTGTATTCATCTCCATAGTCCTTTAGTGACTGCCACTGGCTTCCCCCACCCCACCCCCACCATCCTTGTGCCCTGAGTAGAGCAGAGAATGACGAGACAGGCCCCTGCCCAGAGTCCCTTGGCACACAGCACAGGGGACTTGCTGCTCTGATGGGCTGCCTGCTTCTATTTATCCTTTTTGTTCTTCCCCAAAGTAATAATTCTGAGGACTTTGTTCAGGGACTTGTCCAGAATGGACATGGCCCCGGGGCTGGGTGAGGTCACAGGCAAGGATTCAGGTACAGGGTGGGTGACGCCCTCACGAGCCTTCCATGTGTCTTCTCTCTCTCAGGTCCTCCCTGTGCAGATGCGGTTGACCTTGCACCTCCCGAGCACCAGCCCCAGGCCTGTGGCATTCCCATAGCCATTCAGGAGCCGATGTGGGCCCCGACACCTGTGATCTATGTGGAAAATCCTCCAGTACCCGAATGGGAGCCCTGGAACATGAATGGTCATGCTCCATATATGTATCCTGCTTTTCCCCCAGCATCCACCCCAGGCCCCCTACCACAGTGGGCCATCTCTACTGACTAATCCAGATCTTGAAGACAATTAGAATCTGGATCCTGATTCTTCAGAAAGACTGAAAAGTAGCACAATCTGTGTGTGTTAGCGCATGACTCCTTCCTCTCCTCACCTGGTGCAATAAGAATGTGAAATAAATGAACGACCGTGACCTCATCCTTTCTGGCTTGTGCTTGTGGCTTGGGTTGAACCTCCAATTGTAGAGAGACCACGGGACAGGGAGGGGGCTCAGCCCCCCGGTGACCTGGGACCCGTCCTTTCATTCCTGCATCATGCTTCCTGCATGGAAGCCCCTTTGTAGTAAGGGACAGCTTTTACCCCAGAGGTAATTGCTCAATCCTGCCTTCATTTCCTGGCTGTGTGACCACAGAAACCTTTTTTTTTTTTTGAGATGGAGTCTCACTTTGTCGCCCAGGCTGGAGTGCAGTGGTGTAATCTCTGCTCACCGCAACCTCCACCTCCTGGATTCAAGCAATTCGCTGCGTCAGCCTCCCGAGTAGCTGGGATTACAGGCGCTTGCCACCATGCCCAGCTAATTTTTGTATTTTTAGTAGAAACGGAGTTTCACCATCTTGGCCAGGCTGCTCTTGAACTCCTGACCTCAGGTGATCCACTCCCCTTGGCCTCCCAAAATGCTGGGATTACAGGCGTGAGCCACTGCACCCAATCAGAACTTTTATTTCATGTTTCTGAGCCCCCAGATCCTCATATTAAAATTGAAGCTGATATCTTACATCAGTGCTCTCCAAATAGCTTGCAGAAGCAGCTTCAGGCTGTCCTGCAGTGCATTGCAGCCTCCCAGTTTAACGTGCCCATGCTCTACTTCATGGGAGATAAGGATGGACAACTGGAAAAGGTAAGTAATGCATTAAGGCACAAAAAGAAAGTTGGAATGGGCAGAGGCAGGGAGGCAGCATTGTACTTCGAGCCCAAGATCATTCTAGTTTCAAGTCTATTCTTTACCGTGTGCTTCATGAATTACTTTCACCTCATAAAAAGACACAAAAATGGTGAACCACTAACTAAGTGGACACCTCAAGGCCTGTGCATTTCCACCAAGAGGAGGAGAGTGAGATTAATGCATTTCATCAGTGACCCTTTTGACAAACTATCTGGTAAAACATTGGGGAATGATTAAGTCTCATGTTTTCAGTTTTAAGATCCGCCAAAGTACTCTAGAGAGGAGGGAACAAAAAAGGAAAATGGAGTTCCTCCCTCCCTCTGGAGGTGTTGGAAGTATCATGGACTAATTTTGTGTTTGACCTACCAGAAACAGTTTGAAACTTGTCTCTTACTATTTTCTCTATGCTCCTCCCCCAAACTCATGGGTCCTGCAAGTGCCCTGAGAGTCCTGTCTCCTTAAATTTTATGCCCTAGTTGCCTCACTTGCCTGACCCTAGTCCTGCCCTGCTCCTCAGATTCCAGAGTCTCATTCTGTTGCCTAGACTGAAGTGCAGTGGTGTGATCTCAGCTCACTGCAATCTTCACCTCCCAGGCTCAAGCCATCCTCCCACTTCAGCCTCCTGAGTAACTGGGACTACATGCCTGCAACACCACACCCGGATAATTTTTCTTTTTTGTTTTGTAGAGATGGGGTTTCCCCATGTTGTCCAGGCTGGTCTCAAAACTCCTGGACTCAAGCGTTCCACCTGCCTTGGCCTCCCAAAGTGCTGGGATTACAGGCGTGAGCCACCGCACCCAGCCTATTTTTATATTTGACATTAGAAAACTATTATAACTTCAGTCAGTTATAAGTCATTATAAAAAATACTTAACCTCTTTGAGAGGACAGGTCAGAAAGATCCTGACACATTATCAAAGCTTAGGGTACGATAAATGTGCCATCACCAATGAATGGGAAGACAGCAGGCCCTACGGAAAATGGTGTGACAAATGGTTACCTCTATCAAAAAAGTACAGATGAGCCTATCCTAAGAGAAGTGAAAGAAAGAAAGGGAGGAAGGGAGGAGATAGAGAGAGAGAGAGAAAGAACACACTGCGGAAGTTTTCAATGTTGTAACACCCAGCTCAGCAGGACAAGATAAAACAAGAGCTCTCAGTCACGGTCTAAACTGGCACTGCTTTTCGAGGTTAATTTTGCAATTAACATTAAGAGTCTCAAAAACACTCATCGCCTTTGACTTAGCCATTTCACCTCCAATAATCTAGCATATTAAAACACTCAAAGATCGGATACATTTAGGTCAATAATTCTTTACCCACCAACTACATAATCCAAAAACGTCCAAAAACTCCTTTGGCAGCAAAAGCTGTCTTCAATAAATGTGATACTGTTTATAGTTTCTATTTATACCACTCAGCTGGCCTTCACAGCCATACATACTTTTAATTTTAATTTAAGTGACCCCAGTCTACTTCTTGGGGCTTATTTACCAATGCAGCCTCTCCACAGGTGCTGCAAACCTGACACACAAAGCCCCTGGTTGTTCCCAAACACGGCCCACATGCCCCACAGCAGCACTTTGGTGATACTCTTTCTGCTTCCTGACACATCCTCCTTCTCCCACATCTAAGGCCTGGCACAGACCCCATTTTTTCATAAAGCCTCAGCCATACCTGCCTCAAAATTCTGCCGCCATGATTCCCAGACACATTTTAGTGCTGCTGGATGTACATAACACAACCTGAAATGCGGTTCTGCATCTCTTCTTTGCACCTGGCTGAGGTCTCAGAGAGCGGTGGCTAAACATTTCATGGCTCCCTCAATTTCTAAACAGTGCTGTATACTGAGTGGCACCTCCCGGTGACTACTTTGTACCCTAAATGTTAAACGGAGGGATGAGTGAAACTGTATCAGGATTAATATACAGAAATACATTCCTGAATCCCATCACTTAATAGAAGTGGCCATTTGAATGCTGGCAGGTAGGAAGAAAAAAAGAGGACAAAGAAACCCCAAAAGTTGGCATCATAACTACTGCCACAGAAAAAGAGAATAAAGCAGAGTGGCAAGGTAAAGACCAGGGAAACACTGGCCACTGCAGGACAGAAAAATCTTCCAAGCTTGTCAGTAATGTAAGTTCCTCATTTTCCAATAAACTAGTGTGGCATAGGCCACTGTTCAGAGTCTAGAGTCTTGTCTTCAAAATGTTTTCCAGTATCAAGGACAACAATCTACAAGAAACAAAATGGTGAGAAAAAGCAGCACACTCACAGCTCTAAAGAGCACAGGGTAAGGCTACAAAAAGGACCAAGCACCTTCTCAACCTGCAATGTGCTCAGTGTCTGTAAATCACAAGTTAGGCGACGAAGGGCTGGTAGTTTCACACGAATTAAACTTTCCTTCTTGCCCCCGTTATCTCCCTCACCTGACCCACCCGATAGAACATCCTTAAAAGGCTCCTCTCAAATTGCTTGCACATGCTTGGAGAAGCTCACGGTACAGTCAGTGCACTCACACACAACTGAATGTGAGCAACACGAGGCTTACGAGACAGCAAAGACAACAACAAAGCTGGGCCCAGCGGCCATCACCTAAAGAACTCTTCGCTCGTTACATTGGAGCGAGTGATTTCTCTGGGACCAGGAACCACAGAACCCTGAGGGACACACAGCTGCTGGCCAAGGATTCAAGGCCTGGAGTGAAAATGTTACATTTCCCTCCCAGTGCTCATGTCTGCTATAAACTAGTTTAGTTCTGCAATGAACAACTAGATTTCTAACTGATATTAACAAACTTTTTTTTTATTTTTAAAGACAGGGTCTCGCTCTGTCACCAGGTTGGAGTGCAGTCATGGCTTACTGCAGCCCCAACCTCCCGGGCTCGAGCAATCCTCTTGCCTCAGCCTCCCAAGTAGCTGGGACTACAGACAGATGCCACCATGCCCAGCTAATTAAAAAAGTTTTTTTGTAGGGATGAGGTCTCACTATGTTGCCCAGGCTGGTCTTAAACTCCTGAGATCAAACAATCCTCCTGCCTTGGTCTTCCAAACTGCTGAGATCACAGGCGGTAGCCACTGCATCAGGCCATTGACACTTACATATGTAAAATACATCCAGAATATAAACCACTACAAAACAAAAATACTCCATCTTGATGTAACTTACCATACTATGGATTTGTTTTTAAAATGAGGTAAAAGTCGTTAAGAAAATGAAAGCACAAAAGAAGTCTATCAAAATTATAAAAACTCAAAAATGGCGGGCGCGGTGCTCAGCCTGTAATCCCAGCACTTTGGGAGGCCGAGACGGGCGGATCACGAGGTCAGGAGATCGAGACCATCCTGGCTAACACAGTGAAACCCCGTCTCTACTAAAATACGAAAAACTAGCCGGGCGAGGTGGCGGGCGCTGTGGTCCCAGCTACTGGGAGGCTGAGGCAGGAGAATGGCGTAAACCGGGAGGCGGAGCTTGCAGTGAGCCGAGATCCGGCCACTGCACTCCAGAGGGCGACAGAGCAAGACTCCGTCTCAAAAAAAAAAAAAAAAAATCAAAACTGAGTGAACAAAACTTCAGAAAGAATGAAAACAATTGGAATATAATCAGGAAACAATGTAAAATAGAAACAACAAAAGAACAATTTGTGCCCGCTAAAAAATAGAGGTTAAAGTCAGAATTTTTTTTTTTTTTTCTTTCTCTCCAGCCTGGAGTGCAGTGGCATGATCTCGGCTCACTGCAACCTCCGCCTCCCAGGTTCAAGCGATTCTCCTGCCTCAGCCTCTCGAGTAGCTGATATTACATGCGCCTGCCAGCATGCCCAGCTAATTTTTGTGTTTTTAGTAGAGACGGGGGTTTCATGTTGGCCAGGCTGGCCTCGAACTCCTGACCCCAGGTGATCCACCCGCCTCGGCCTCCCAAAGTGCTGGGATTACAGGCATGAGCCACCATACCCAGCCAGGAAAATATTTTAAAACAAATTAAGCAAAGATTATAAAAGTTTTGGAGTAGCACAGTTCCCGAAACAATCACGATCCACATCAGGTCTGGGCCAGGCTGACATCTCCACATCAGGGCCCTTCCTGGTGTTCGCAGAATCTGCAACACAGACAGAGGTGCCAGGGTCACTGGGGGGGGCACAGAGGTGGAGGGAGGAGGGGCTCCCTGGGGTCGTGCAGGTCTCAGAGCTCCTCGGGCCCTGGAAGGTGACCTTGGGCCCCTGAGCTCCCCACAGTCAGGTCTACTCAGATGCCAAGGCACTGAGGCCTGTGTGCTGCTCTCTGCTGAGGGGTTATGTGTCCACAGAGAGTGTCTGTAAGTGTCATGGAGGAAGAACTGAACCTGGGCACTCACACAGGCACCTTCAGGGGGCTGGTTCCCCGGAGAGTAAAACAGACACAGAGAAACCGGAATTTTGAGGATTCCAGGATCAACAGGCAGAGCCCTGGGCCCTAAGGGGAGCAGGAGGTCTCATGACACAGGGTGGGGGTGGTGACCCTGCCTTGCCACCCAGATCCTCTGTGCCATCCAGACAGAAGAGCTGCACATTGAATATGCACAGCTGCCTGGAGCACGTCATTGTTATTGCCTAGTAAGACCTGGTCTTTCTAACATCCCCACCAGACCTGTCTTTGTATTGTAATTTTTAAAATTACGCTTTGGTAAAACAAATTTCTCACTTTAGTATATTTTATAATAATAGGGTTACAGAAGACATACATTTGAAAGAGTGAAAAACAGTGTATAGATACACACAAACACACGTTATATGTGTACCTGATTTCAAGATTGGAAAACAGATTTAAAAAACAGAGGCTACCTGAATCATGCCCTTAACCCTCCCAAGTAAGCATGGCCCTGAAATGTCTTCAGGGGTTTGTTTTGTTGGCATTTGGCACAGATACAGAACCACTGACACCCAAGCCAGTGCTCTCTACATACAGAAGCCTCCAACCTCATCTTGAAAAATGGGGCCATGAGGTCACCCCAGGTCCCCAGGCCCCCACAGAGGCTGAAGAACCCCTGGGACTGGGCACATTTCAGTGCTTCTTGGATCCTGCCGTGTCCCCTGCTTGATGCCAGGACCTACTGAGTGCCTGCTGGCCTCAATACTGGGCAATACTGGGCCGGGTGGGCTGCTTGCTCGTGTGACAAGGAGCCTGGGGGTACCTCCATCCTTCTCACACCTTTCCCAGGAGGCCTGAACTGGGGGCGATTCATGGTCAACCCTAGTGTCTCCTCAGGATGAACTAGTGATGCTCCCAGTTGGCCTCAAGGGGCTGGGGGGGGCAGAGCTGGGTCCCCTCAAATGAGATGCTGGTGAGCTGAAGGGTCACTGCAGACAAGTAACAGTTCACATCCCATGGAATCCTGCACACGATGGCCTGACCAGCACCTCAGTGTCTCCCTCACTAAGCAGCCTGTGGAGGGCTCAGGCCAGCAGGCTCAGGGACTGCTATGGAGTGGGTGTCTGTTTCCTGGAGGATGTTCTCAGGGCATCCTTCACTTACCTTCAGAGGTCTCTAAAATATACTTAAAATGTCCCAACGGTTCAGGACATTCCACCAGGTATTCTTCCTGGGCTTCCTGGTTTTCTTCGTGGTTTTCCTGATGGGACAACAAGAAAGTGAGCGTAGCCATAAAGAACACGGGCATGTGTCTGCTTCCCTCATCATTCTGCCCACCGCACACTCACACTTTCTCTTCCACTTTTGTCTTTTCTGTTGCTTCTTCTGCAGGTGCAGAGGAGGGACTTGCTGACATCTGTGAGAAGGAGAACAGTTGTGTATGTCCAGAGACGCCAGTGCAGGAAAAGTCCTATCTGGGCAGGGGGTGCCCAGAGCAGACCCAGATGTCACTGGGAGTCCCTCCGGCACGGTAGGGTCCAGCTCATCTGACCCAGCCCAGCCCCTCCCTGGACCCTGAAGGGTTGTTCAGCAAGATTCAAAGCTGCAGCCTGGGGGCCAGTAAACAGGGCAATGCCAAGGCAGCGGGCAGGAGGGCTGGGGTGGGGTTATCCACACTGAAGACCCGAGGACCTCAACTGTGGGATGAGACCAAGTGCTTCAGAACAATCACAAGAGAGGAAAAGAGGAAAAGGACCAGAGCTAAGAAAGGAGCTCAGGAGTCAGAAAGAGGATAAAAGAGAGAGAGCATATAAGAGGAGATCACTTACCTGCTGGTGGCTGCCTGTGATGGTGGAGTCTCCCAGTTCTGGGAAGCAAGCATCAGTGTCCGGAGGAGCAGCGGTGATGGGTGGCCATAAGAAGGAAAGGGGAGAGTTACAGTCAAGAGAACCCCTCAGACTCCGCTGTCCCGGGGCTGTGGAGCCAACCCCAGAGCCTCTGACCTGCCCGTTTCTGGAGCCTTCTCCACAGCCCGTATCATTTCCTCTGTGCTATGAGGGAGGGACCTCTGGCTTCCCACACACTTTCCCAGCCCTCACATTCCATAACTGAGCCCAGGGAGGGGAAGCCGTGTCATTCTGTTCCTCCAAGAGGCGGCCGCCCTCTTCACAACATTGTGCATGACGTGGAATTTCTCCCTCCTCCTCCTGTAGGGCCTGCTTCTCTTCCCTCATGAATCCCATTTCCTTCCTCCTTGTGGGCCTCCACCAGTCCTACTGTTCTCCAATAGAAGAACATCGGAAAGAAGGCCAAGGCTGCATGCACTGCCAGCCTCCAATCAACACACGGATCGCATCCTGGGTCAGCAGCACCTGCCCAGGCCTGGGTTGTGTTGGGGGCTGTGGGAGCTGATGATGAATGACATCACAGATACAGTGACTGTTCTATGCCTGGAATGACCCTAGAGACTTGGAAAATATTCAGTCCTCAAAAGAATCCCACCAGCTTCTGAATATTTGGAAACAATGGAACAGAATTCAAGATAAAGCCTCTTGTCCCAGTTGCTTTAATCTGCAGGTGAGGCCAGCAGTTGTCAGCACAGAAATGAGGGGGCCTCCCGGGATTTGCCTGAGCTGTGGGAAGACTAGGAGGGTGGGTACCTGGCAGGCCTGACACACAGAACAAGCTGGGCCTGACTGGAGTGTGGGGAGCAGGACGAGGCTGTTGGGCCAGAGAGGAGGGTGTCACAAGACAAGTGACCCAAGAGGCTCCATCTGGGCCCAGTGGATGCCAGGGACCAGGCTACAGGGAGGGCGAGAGCCACTGCCTACAGCAACACAGCAGCCCCTCCACACATATCCCCGAGGACTCCTGCCAGCCACAGAGGGCCTTGAGCCACAGCTGGACTCGGGCCTCTCCAATGAAAGCCAATTTAGGTTTCATTCAAAGCCCAAGGATTTGGGATTGGGTGAGATTGGGTGCGGAGTGGAGGCCAAAAATGTGCTCAGTCATGTGTTCCGCCCTCAGGACTCCAGGACGCCGGGGCACACGCAGGAATCCCAGAGGAAGGACTCCCTGTGTCATCCAACCCAGGGAGCACCCTTAGAGCAGGACGGTGAGGACAGGACAGGAAGGTGCCGTTGCAGGTCCTGAGAGTGTAGAGAAAGAGGGTGGGCTCCTTTCAGCTCCTGGCACACGTATGAAGGACTTTGTCTTCAGGATCACGTAGCACCTGTGAGGGGCTGTGTCCCACCCCACACTCAACATTACACCTGCATACTCATCCTGTCATCTCTATTCACAACAAAACGCTGCCCCATCAAACCCAGGGCTCTGGTGCTTGCTGTGGCAAAGGCAGGAATGATCTGGTCTTTGCAAAATGTAATCTTTAAACACCAGAGCAAGAAATGATGGTGACAAACACAACTCACACAAAGCGCATGAGGACAAAACTTTTACGACTTTCTCATTAAGATACATAAACCAAATCACACTTCTACACCTACTTCCTTTTATGTTTGGTGACTTATAGATCCCATCCCAGGCTCCAAAACAAGTGTCACCCAATCCCCAAGAACCCTCCTCGCTGGTCAACCCTGGAGTGTTGGTCCCTACCTGACCAGTCTATTTCCTCCTGGATGGATCCAGAGGTGGTGCCCATGAGCCCAAGCACAGAGACACAAACATCAGCACTACGCTCAATCCACGGTGACCTCCCTGGGCTCTGTGAACTCAGGGGCTGTTAGGAAGGCCCTGGTCACAGTTGTGAGCCTTCAGGTGAGAGAGAGAACCGAACAATCCCTTTCAACTGTTCACCGACACTGGCTCAGAGCATCTCTTACCTCCAATCTGAGAACCCGAGATTCCAGCCTTGATGCACATGCACTGAGGCAGGTGAGCGCAGTGAACAGAATCTGGGCCAGACTCACAGCAGCTCCTTCCCAGGTGATTCAGGGAGAATGGAGATGCTCTCTTAAGAGCAGACATGTGGCAACTGGGAACTTACAGTATGGCTCTTGTGAGGAGGTTATGAATTTTTCATTTATTAAACATGAATGGGCACATATGCCACGGAGGACCACACTGGAATGCACAGGTCTAAACCCAAAGGTGAGGGAGATGTGACTCTCCCCCCTGCTGATTCCTGGCAGAGTGGTTTGCTCTGATCTGATCATTCATGGATGGGTACTTCAGGGGCACAGGAACAAGCTCCAGGTCCCCTGTGATGTGCAGGGATGCCACAACAAGAATAAAAACGCCTGGTCCAGCAAAGGAGGACTTGTAAACAGAAAGAGAGCATCTTCTGCAGCAGAAAAGCTGAACCAAGGCAGCCAGAGTAGAGATGAGGGGAAACTTCGGTGACTTCAGGAGCCCCCCGTTCTCCTGTGACCTTGGATCAGAACCCACTCAGGTTTCTAGATTACCATGAGAAACAATAGATTGAAGAAGATGAGCAGGAAGCCTTTTCACACTGGCGCTGGATCTCAGCAAAGGGGTTGGAAGCACTGGAACATTACTGGGGCCCAAGATGGGCTGGCCAGGGCTGCGCTCTGGGATGAGAAGGAACGAGGAGGACATAGTCCTTGCCCTCCAGTGACCAGCCACGGCCAGGATTCCTCCACACATAAGTAAAACAAAACAGAGTTTGAGACTAATAATTCCAAGACTATCTCAGAGAAACAGGTGAAGTGATGTCTCAAGGGTCACACGGGAAAGCTGCAAGGACCACCTGGACTCCGCTCCCTTTGCTGAGCTCACCTAGCACTGAAGCAGGGTCGCTTCTCACCTTCCCTGCAACTAGTGTGGAGCAGCCATCCTGCCTGAAAGCTGACACTCCCTTCAGTCACACAGGATTCAGGCAAAATCACACTTGGCTAACAGCAACCACACAAGGACCAGCTGTCAGGCCACGCCCAGAAGCAGGTGAAAAGTAAGAGACTGATCTCTGTCACAGCCAGAGAGACCAGGCCTGGGAACTACTGTGTATCTGGCCTGACCCTGAAGTCCATCCCTGCCGATCATGTCCTCTCTGGGCCACACTGGCTATTTCGGGAACTCAGTCCTGTTCTCTGCCTCTCATTAATTTCTGGTGGTGCCACTGCCATCCACATATAGGAAATAGAGAAGACAAGAAACAACAAAGTAGCTTCTCTCTTCAGACTCTCAGGAAGATGGGCAGACAGTGCTAACGCCAGCTATGAAGTCGGAGCTCGACCCGTTCTCCCTCAGCTGGAATATGAACATCCCGGCCACGCCCAGGTGATGATGAAGAACTGACTTCCTGATGTTGCACCTCGGCTGCCCCCGTGGCTCTGCTGCCCTCATGCCTTCCTTCTGCTCCTCCAAATCATGTTCCTTTTCAGGCCCAGGCCAAGGCTGTACCTGCTCTCTCTCTCACAGAGCCCACTGGGCAGCTGTCTGGGAATTCTTAGAGCCTCAGTGTTGGTAACGCTGATTTGTGCCTTTGATCACACACAGCAGAAGGCCCTGAATACCACACAGAAAAAAACTGTATTCTAAAGATTAGAGATGACCAGGGGAATTGGGTTATGAGGAGATAATTTCTGAGGTTAGTGAGGGACATTTTAAAATCACAGCAGCCTCATTGTTTTAAAATGTGGGTTAAGTATGGACACCTACAGAGCAATCAAATTCGCCTCACATACAACATATTTCCACCAGACGCACGCTCCCAAAAGAAACTCAGTCCAGAACTGGGCTAATTTTATCTTCATATGACCTTAAGCCAACCACCTTGACTTGTTTTCTGCAAAGGCCTTCAGGAGCAAACAAAAACCTTTGTCCACAGTGGGTTCAATGGGGACACCCTGGAGCCTCTGCTGTACCACAGCCACATTTGTCTTTCCCCACCTCGTAATGCATGAGTCACCCTCCATCCTCCTAGGAAGGCAAGTGCTCGCCCTGCCACTCACACCCTAGGGCAAGCCCTTTGGTTACCTTTTCATGTTGCTGTGTTTCCTAAGCACAGAACACGGAAACCAGACTAGGCTGAGGGATAGAGGCTGAGCCTCTACATGACCTTGACAATACGTATTTTGGACACTCACCACATGAATTCAAAAAGACATGCAGGAAAATCAATGGGCACAACCTCACCCCATCCTCAGAGAATGCAGTTGCTCCCAGGGACTGCAGAATGTGACCATCACGCTCTATCTGCAACAACCATCCCTCCCATCACAGCCTAGGTCCTCATCCATGAGAGGAAGCTCCACGCAGGCTGCCCATCCACAGGCAGGCCAGCGAGACCGTGGCACATTCCTCATCATCTGGGTGACTCATCAGTATGGGAGGGCTTCCACAACATGTACCCTTTTGTGGAACTCCTGAGGATTTCTGTAATGACAGAAAATAAATTGCTATGAGCATCAGACCCTGCTGCATCCTGTGTGCACAGGACTTTTCTTCACTCAGTGACATTAGAAAGCAAGATGGAAACCAGTGTTCAAAGGACTCAAAAGAAGGGAGAAAATCGACTCACGCTAAAGACACATTTTTCTCAGAGGATGTTTCCTCTCAAGTCCATGTTGGTTGGCCAGTAAGTGATTTTGTTCGAAAGAGAACAAAGTTGGTAAAGGCACAAGCTCACTGCCCCACAATGTGTGGTGGATGCTGTCACTTTTCCCTCTGTATTAAGTCAACCCTCAGTGGGGAACAGACTCTTACTTAAAGCTCCTCCCAAGGACATTGTGTAACAAATCTAAGATACATATTGTCACATTCTCATATCTTAATTTTATCCAAATCAAATAAAATTAAGAAAACAGAAGTTTTTCTTAGACAAATCCAGGTGGTTTTATCTCCATAACTTCTGGATCCTCCTCGTCATCGCTGTCACTGCACGACTTCTGCAGATGCTCCGGCGCAACTAGGAGGACACAGAGTGACCGTCAGCACCTTGGTGGTGTTGCTCACCAACAATTCAGTAACATTGCTTGAGGTGGGTGGGGGAGGAGGACAGCAGAACAGGGGAGAGGCAGGGAAGAAAGGAAATCAGGGCCTTTGGCTTTCTAGCTCCAGGCCACCTTGTAAACGTGAAATAGCCAGTCTCAAACAGGGCACACCACATAGTGCAGGCTGTGTGTCCCTGGCAGCCTCTTAGGGCTCCTCCTTCCTAGTCTGACCTGAGCTAAAGTGCCCTCTTATTGATCCCTGCCAAAGTCATTTCTCCTCAGAATGCACATGTGCTGCTGCTCTGTATATCATCCCTTCTAGAAGGTTTTGTACAGAATCAGCAACCTTTCTTGAAAGAGATTTAATTCTAGCCAAAAGATTTCATTAACTTTTTGTGATGAGGCAATTAAACCAAGATTTGAAAAAACCCAATTATCCCACCATTTAAAGATGACCCCTACCTAGCCTGTGAGATTTCTCCTTCCACTCTTCCTTTTCAGCGCAGTGTGTGCGCCATGGGGTTCACTGCTGCTCGTGCTCACACTGACTCCAGCACCGGCACAGCCTGTCATGGGAGCAGCGAGGGGGCCGGGGGGCGGGCACTGACCCTCTCCAGCCCAGCTATGCAGGACATTCCAGCAGGGAAAATGGGTGCCAGGCTAATACCCAGGTTGATCCTTGAGATTTTATGGGATGCCGTGTCTTGGGATTGGGTTCCACTGAATTTCTAAGACGTGCAGTGATTATCTCATTAAATACGATAGAATATGCCACTCATCATTGTCTGCTTTTGAACAGGAGCTGAGGAATGACCTCACCGCTGCAGACCAAAAGCCTGGGGACTCTGCATGTTTTACGTTAATGATCACACTGAAGCCCACTGTACAATGTACCTGCTCAAACCAGCCCCAGGTGAGCTGAGCACTGACACCATCCAGTCATGATAAGTGTGTGGGATCTGAATAGGTTTTCATTCTCCCACACGCACACACAAGTGCTGGAACAACCTGGCCTAGCAAGAAATTATACCAGGGCTTTGTGACAAATTCCGGGTAGTAGCCCATGGCATTAACCTTCCACTCATTCCCGAGGTCACATGTGCCTCTTCCATTTAAAAGACCAAGAGCTTGGGAAATTCGTCTCTGCACCATGTCCATCTGAGGACTGGGGATGGTCAATTTATCTTCAGGTACAGCTGTGGTGGAGGATGAATGGGTTGATTTATGCAAACTATGCAGTGGTGATGGAATTTTCCTTGAACACTGATGCTTGTGTTGTGCTGTGAACATGGGAGTATGTTTTCTGGGGAAATGAAACACACACTCCCAGATACCCACAATCATTCCATATAGACTCGCTCCTCTGTCCCTCCAAATCCTGATGTAGCACCTCACGCTACATGACACTGCTACTTTCCGGGATGACAGTACCATGGTTACATGACACTGCTGCTTCCGGGATGACAGTACCATGGTTAGGGTCGTTTACTGGACTCTGAGTTTCTGGTCCTTTTTTTTTTTTTTTTTTGAGATAGAGTTTCACTCTTGTTCCCTAGGCTAGAGTGCAATGTCACAATCTTGGTTCATTGTAACCTCCACCTCTTGGGCTCCACTGATTCTCCTGCCTCAGACTCCTGAGTAACTGGGATTACAGGCATGCACCACTAAGCCCGGCTAATTTTGCATTTTTAGGAGAGACAGGGTTTCTCAGTGTTAGTCAGTCTGGTCTCAAACTCCTGACCTCAGGTGATCCACCCGTCTTGGCCTCTCAAAGTGCTGGGATTACAGGCATAAGCCACTGCGCCCGGCTTGATTCTTCGTATTTTTTAAACCAAACTTCCCAAATTTCATTTCTGGCAGGAAGCTCAAACAAGACAGGCCCTTCAGCAAATGCAGGTGAAACAGAGCCACCTTCGCAACACTGAGATTTCAAACCTCAACAAAGAGATGACCCCAGTGTGTGTGCGCCGTGGGGCCTGCTGCTGCTCATGCTCACACTGGCTCCAGCCTTAGGACAGCCCACCCGGGGGGCAGCAGGTGGGGGCAGTGACCCTCTCTAACCCAGCTGTGTAGAAGATTCCAGTGAGAAGATGAGTACCAGGAAAACACCCAAGTTGTTTCTTCCGTTCTTATTTGGTGCTGTGTGTTGCGTGTGAGTGCTGAACTGCAGCACATGTAAGGATTGTGGAGATTATCTTATTAAGTACAATATAACATGTCTGATCATTTTCTGCTTTTGACTAGCAGATGAGAAAATTAACCCAGCACTGCAGCCAAAAGTCTGACCTCTCAATGTCTGTTTCCCATTTGTGACCACACCAAAGTCCACTGTAAAATGTACTTATCCCTACACTGAGTTATGTGACCACTGAGACAATCCTACGTGAGAGCCAGCGTTTGAGATTTCTGAAGGCTATCGAGATTTCATCTGCCACCTAGGTGCTCAAGCTCTCTGCCATAACGACAAATTATACCAGAACCACGTGATTACTGCCTAGTAGTAGCCCATGGCATCACCTTCCACCCACTCCTGAGTTCACCTCTGCCTCCTCCACTGAGGAGATAAAGAGCTTGGCAAATTCATCTCTGCACTATGTCCACCTGAGTACTGGCGAGATCCAACTGCCCTTCAGCTACAGCCGTGGTGGAGGACCAATGGGCTGATTGACGCAAGGTGTGCAGTGGTAATGGGATTTTTACTTACAACACTCATCTTTGTGTTGAGCTGTGCACATGGAAACATGCTTTCTGGAGAAACGTACACATCCTCCCAACGACATTCATCATCACTCTACACAGACTCTCCCCTTATGCCTCCCACCCTGATGCACCTCATTCAATGTCATAAAAATGACACTGCAGCTAACAGGCACTACGTAGGATGATCACCCCTCTTCAGTACACTCAGTAATTTCTGCCCTAACCTCATTTCCAATAGAAAGTTCCAACGAGAATGGTTCTCCCGATAAACCAGGCAAGAATGTGTCACCTTTCTTAACACTAAGAATTTTCCTTACCAAATAGGTGATCCCAGAATACGTACCATCTGTCTCTGCGAATGTGTCCTCCTGAGTTTAGAGAAAGGAAAACACTGTGAGGGTAAGATCGTGCTGTCCTTGTACACAGGTCTTTTCTTAACTTAGTGCTATTAGAAAGCCCGATGGGAAATTCTGGTGGAGGCAACGGTCACAAAAATAAAGCCCAGAAAACACTTGTACAAAGTCACCAGGTTTTTGTGCAAGATTTTAAAGTTAATTTTGGTGGTAAATTCAGTATTTTGAAGAAGGGTTTCTCCTGATGAAAGTGCTTGCTGACATAGTTGTAACTGAAGCTGTCATCAAGAATGCCATCTTGAATTAGTTCTTAGTTGGCAAAGAATTCTCATTTTACAATTCCCACCAAGAAATTCTCTAGTCATCTATAATGTACATGGTAGTAAGGTTTTCCTATCTTTATTCAACTGAAATTGAAAGAAACCTAGGAAAATGAAATTCCCCTTTCAGACAAAGAAAGAAGAACTCACGTCGATATCAGGGAGGAGGAAGATCCTCTCAGCGGGTGTCGCATCTGGATACACTACTAAGTGGTACTTTGGAGGATCTAGGAGACATAGGGTAAGTGTCACCACACGGATTCTGCTGAGAAAATCCCTCGGGTTGTACTGGGTGGTGTGGACATGAGGCTGGCATGTGTGAAGAAGGTGGGTTACCACAGACGGAGCTGTAGGCCTACCCTCCTTGGTGGTGAAGGCAGGCAAATGAGACCGTGAGGAAAGCCATGGGAAACAGCCTTGGTCCTCTAGCTAAGGCAAGTTCAGCAATGAGACACAGCTGATCTCAAAGAGGGCACAGGACATGGGGCAGGCGACCCTCCCTACAGTGTATCAGGTTCCTCCTTCCTAATCTGACCCGGGCTAACTTGCCCTCCCTTCGTGATCCCTTCTGAGGTCATTTCCCCCGAGGATCCACAGGTGCTGCTGTTCATCATCCCCCACCCCGAAACATTTTGTGCTGCATAAAAAGCCACCTTTCTTCAAAAAAATTTAATTCTAGTCAAAAGAGTTATGACTTCTCTGAACCTTTGATTCAAAGAGAATTAAACCAATATTTTAAAATGCTCAACTATCCTATTATTGAAAGATGACACGCACTTAGCAGATTTGCCCTTCGACTCTTCCTTTTCAACACAATGTATGTGTCTGTGGAATCAGTTGCTGCTCATGCTCACGCTGGCTCCAACACCGGGACAGCCCATCATGGGGGGCAGGAGGTGGGGACGCTAACACTTTCCAAACTAGCTACGCAGGGAATTCCACCGGGGAGATGGACGTCAGAATAACACCCTAGTTCTTCCTTGAGTTCCTATTCTGCACTGAGTCTTGGTTGTGTGGGTGGAATTAGGGCATATGTGACACTTGTGGCAATCGTGTTATTAAACAATAGAATATGCCCATGATTGTCCTCCGGTTTTGTTTTCTTTTCTTTTTCTTTTTTTTTTTTTTGAGATAAAATCTCACTCTATTACCCAGGGTAGAGTGCAGTGGCATGATCAGGGCTCACTGCAACCTCCGTCTCCCAGGTTCAAGTGATTCTCCTGCCTCAGCCTCCTGGGTAGCTGGGATTACGGGCACCTGCCACCACACTCAGTTAATTTTTCTGTGTTTAGTAGAGACATTGTTAGCCAGGCTGCTCTGTAACTCCTGACCGCAAGTGATTCACCAGCCTCGGCCTCCCAAAGTGCTGGGATTACGGGCGTGAGCCACCACACCCAGCCTGTTCTCTGCTTTTAAACAGGATCTCAGGAATAACACGACCACTGAATGAAAAGCCTGTGACCTCGCATTGTGTGTTTCACATTTCTGACCACACCAAAGTCCACTGTAAAACATCCCAACTCTAATTCTGGGTTATGCAACCATTAAGACCATCCTATGATGACAGACAGTGCTTAGAATCTCTATACGCTATCAAACTTCCACATGCACACCTAGGTGCTCAAAGTCTGCCAGACTGATGAGTTATACCAGGGCTGTGAGATCAATACAGGACAGTAGCCCAGAGAATCAACCTTCCACCCACTTCTGATTTCCCATTTCCCTCCTCTACTGAGAAAGCCAGACGTTGAGAAATTCATCCCTCCCCAACCAGTATCTGATGACTGGGGATATTAAACTTAACTTCAGACAACTGTGGTGGAGAATGAATGGGCTGATTTATGTAAAGTGTGCAGGGTGATGGAATAGTTAAAAAAAAAAAATTTAAAAAAATTAATCCTTGTGTTGTGCTTTGATCATGCACAAAAACTCCCAAAGACACAATCACCTCCCACAGACTCTCTCCTCCACACCTCCCAAACCTGATGCACACCACCCTCTTTCATGTACGGGACACCACTTCCTGCACAGACTACAAAAACATGGTCATGATTCCTCCACCTATGAGTAGGAGACAACAGACTTTTAGACTGATGATTGCAAGGCTGTCACAGAGAAACAGAGAAACTGATGCCTTATGGGTCACATGGGAATGTAGAAAGGACAACCTAACTCCAGGGCAGCCCCTCTCCCTTTGCTGAGCTCAGCCTGCCTTAGAGCAGGGTCTCCTCCTCAACTCCTCTGACACCAGCACTGCGCACCTGCTCAGCCTGGGAGCTGAGGCTCTTGGCCAATAATAGCTACACAAGGACCAGCTGCCCAGAGACTCCCAGAAGCTGTTCTTTGTCCCAGCCACAGGGAGATCAAGCATGGAAACTACTCTGTGTCTGGCCTGACCCTCAATCCGTCCCTGCTGATCATGTTCTCTCTGGGCTAAGTTGAACATTACAGGAACTCACTCCTGTTCTCTGTCTCTCACTAATTTCTGGTGGTGCCATTGCCATCAACACACAGGAAGATGGAGAAGACCAGAAACAAGGAAGGAGCTCCTGTGACCAGGCTCTTAGGAAGACGGCCAATGTTCAGGCCAGTCATGAGGTTGAAGCTCAACTCCTCCTTCAGATGAGGCTTGAACGTTCCGCCCACGCCCAGGTGATGATGTGGAACTGACTCTCCTGATGTTGCACCTCGACGTCCCCTATGGCTTTGCTGCCCTCATGCCTTCCTTCTGCTCCTCCAAATCATGTTCCTCTGCAGGCCCAGGCCAAGGCTGTAGCCTGCTCTCTCCCTCATAGAGCTCAGTGGGCAGCTGCCTGTGAAGGCAAATGGTGAAGGCAGGCATCAGGAAGGCCACAGAAGACAGACTGTTGGTCCTCTAGCTAAGGCAACCTCTTGCACATGAAATAACCCATCTCAAACAGGGCCCACCACACAGTGTTTCCCTGCAGCATCCAGGGCTCCTCCTCCTAATCTGACCTGAGCTAACGTGTCCTGCCTTCTCGATCCCCTCGAGGTCATTTCCTCCCCAGGATCCACATGTCTGCTGTGTGTTTTTTGTCCCTCCTAGAACTTTTTCCTTTTTTTGAGATGGAGTTTTGCTCTTATTGAGCAGGCTGAAGTACAATGGCACGATCTCAACTCACCACAACGTCCGTCTCCCAAGTTCAAGCGATTCTCCAGCCTCAGCCTCCTGAGTCGCTGGGATTACAGTCATGCATCACCACGCCTCGCTAACTTTGTGTTTTTAGTAGAGACGGGTTTTCTCCATGTGGGTCACTCTGGTTTCAAACTCCCGACCTCAGGTGACCCACCATCTCGGCCGCCCAACATGCAAGGGTTACAGGTGTCAGACACCGTGGCCGGACAGAACATTTTGTACTAGATAAAAAGCAACCTTTCTTCAAAGAGGAGACTTAATTCTAGCTCAACTATTCTCTATATTCACTAACCTTTTGTTTTAAAGAGGACCAACCAAGATTTGAAAATACTCAATTATCCTACCATTTACAGACGACCCCTACTTGGCATGTGATGTTTGTCCTTGGCCCTGCCTTTTAACACAGTGTGTGTGCGCCGTGGGGCCTGCTGCTGCTCATGCTCACACTGGCTCCAGCCCTAGGACAGCCCACCCAGGGGGCAGCAGGGGGGGGCGGTGACCCTCTCTAACCCAGCTGTGTAGAAGATTCCAGCCAGAAGATGAGTACCAGGAAAACACCCAAGTTGTTTCTTCCGTTCTTATTTGGTGCTGTGTCTTGCGTGTGAGTGCTGAACTGCAGCACATGTAAGGATTGTGGAGATCATCTTATTAAATGCAATATAACATGTCTGATCATTTTCTGCTTTTGACTAGCAGATGAGAAAATTAACCCAGCACTGCAGCCAAAAGTCTGACCTCTCAATGTCTGTTTCCCATTTGTGACCACACCAAGTCCACTGTTAAATGTACTTATCCCTACACTGAGTTATGTGACCACTGAGACAATCCTACGTGAGAGCCAGCGTTTGAGATTTCTGAAGGCTATCGAGATTTCATCTGCCACCTAGGTGCTCAAGCTCTCTGCCATAATGACAAATTATACCAGAACCACGTGATTACTCCCTAGTAGTAACTCATAGCATCACCTTCCACCCACTCCTGAGTTCACCTCTGCCTCCTCCACTGAGATAAAGAGCTTGGCAAATTCATCTCTGCACTATGTCCACCTGAGTACTGGCGAGATCCAACTGCTTTTCAGCTACAGCCGTGGTGGAGGACCAATGGGCTGATTGACGCACGGTGTGCAGTGGTAATGGGATTTTTACTTACAACACTCATCTTTGTGTTGAGCTGTGCACATGGAAACATGCTTTCTGGAGAAACGTACACATCCTCCCAACGACATTCATCATCACTCTACACAGACTCTCCCCTTATACCCCCTACCCTGATGCACCTCATTCAATATCATAAAAATGACACTGCAGCTAACAGGCACTACGTAGGATGATCACCCCTCTTCAGTACACTCAGTAATTTCTGCCCTAACCTCAATTCCAATAGAAAGTTCCAACGAGAATGGTTCTCCGATAAACCAGGCAAGAATGTGTCACCTTTCTTAACACTAAGAATTTTCCTTACCAAATAGGTGATCCCAGAATACGTACCATCTGTCTCTGCGAATGTGTCCTCCTGAGTTTAGAGAAAGGAAAACACTGTGAGGGTAAGATCGTGCTGTCCTTGTACACAGGTCTTTTCTTAACTTAGTGCTATTAGAAAGCCCGATGGGAAATTCTGGTGGAGGCAACGGTCACAAAAATAAAGCCCAGAAAACACTTGTACAAAGTCACCAGGTTTTTGTGCAAGATTTTAAAGTTAATTTTGGTGGTAAATCAGTATTTTGAAGAAGGGTTTTCTCCTGATGAAAGTGCTTGCTGACATAGTTTGTAACTGAAGCTGTATCATCCAAGAATGCCATCTTGAATTAGTTCTTAGTTGATAAAGAATTCTCATTTTACAATTCCCACCAAGAAATTCTCTAGTCATCTATAATGTACATGGTAGTAAGGTTTTCCTATCTTTATTCAACTGAAATTGAAAGAAACCTAGGAAAATGAAATTCCCCTTTCAGACAAAGAAAGAAGAACTCACCATGATAACAGAGAGGACCCTCTCAACGGGTGTCTCATGTGGATGTATCACCGCGCGGTCCTCTTGAGGATCTAGGAGACATAGGGTAAGTGTCACCACACGGATTCTGCTGAGAAAATCCCTCGGGTTGTACTGGGTGGTGTGGACATGAGGCTGGCATGTGTGAAGAAGGTGGGTTACCACAGACGGAGCTGTAGGCCTACCCTCCTTGGTGGTGAAGGCAGGCAAATGAGACCGTGAGGAAAGCCATGGGAAACAGCCTTGGTCCTCTAGCTAGGGCAAGTTCAGCAATGAGACACAGCTGATCTCAAAGAGGGCACAGGACATGGGGCAGGTGACCCTCCCTACAGCGTATCAGGTTCCTCCTTCCTAATCTGACCCGGGCTAACTTGCCCTCCCTTCGTGATCCCTTCTGAGGTCATTTCCCCCGAGGATCCACAGGTGCTGCTGTTCATCATCCCCCACCCCGAAACATTTTGTGCTGCATAAAAAGCCACCTTTCTTCAAAATAAATTAATTCTAGTCAAAAGAGTTATGACTTCTCTGAACTTTGATTCAAAGAGAATTAAACCAATATTTTTTTTTTTTTTTTTTTTTTTTGAGGCGGAGTCTCGCTCTGTCGCCCGGACTGGAGTGCAGTGGCAGATCTCAGCTCACTGCAAGCTCCGCCTCCCGGGTTTACGCCATTCTCCTGCCTCAGCCTCCCGAGTAGCTGGGACTACAGGCGCCCGCACCTCGCCCAGCTAGTTTTGTATTTTAGTAGAGACGGGGTTTCACCGTGTTAGCCAGGATGGTCTCGATCTCTGACCTCGTGATCCGCCCGTCTCGGCCTCCAAAGTGCTGGGATTACAGGCTTGAGCCACCGCGCCCGGCCTAAACCAATATTTTAAAATACTCAACTATCCTATTATTGAAAGATGACACGCACTTAGCAGATTTGCCCTTCGACTCTTTCTTTTCAACACAATGTATGTGTCTGGAATCAGTTGCTGCTCATGCTCACGCTGGCTCCAACACCGGGACAGCCATCATGGGGGGCAGGAGGTGGGGACGCTAACACTTTCCAACTAGCTACGCAGGGAATTCCACCGGGGAGATGGACGTCAGAATAACACCCTAGTTCTTCCTTGAGTTCCTATTCTGCACTGAGTCTTGGTTGTGTGGGTGGAATTAGGGCATATGTGACACTTGTGGCAATCGTGTTATTAAACATAATAGAATATGCCCATGATTGTCCTCCGGTTTTGTTTTCTTTTTCTTTTTTTTTGAGATAAAATCTCACTCTATTACCCAGGGTAGAGTGCAGTGGCATGATCAGGGCTCACTGCAACCTCCGTCTCCCAGGTTCAAGTGATTCTCCTGCCTCAGCCTCCTGGGTAGCTGGGATTACGGGCACCTGCCACCACACTCAGTTAATTTTTCTGTTTAGTAGAGACATTGTTAGCCAGGCTGCTCTGTAACTCCTGACCGCAAGTGATTCACCAGCCTCGGCCTCCCAAAGTGCTGGGATTACGGGCGTGAGCCACCACACCCAGCCTGTTCTCTGCTTTTAAACAGGATCTCAGGAATAACACGACCACTGAATGAAAAGCCTGTGACCTCGCCTTGTGTGTTTCACATTTCTGACCACACCAAAGTCCACTGTAAAACATCCCAACTCTAATTCTGGGTTATGCAACCATTAAGACCATCCTATGATGACAGACAGTGCTTAGAATCTCTATACGCTATCAAACTTCCACATGCACACCTAGGTGCTCAAAGTCTGCCAGACTGATGAGTTATACCAGGGCTGTGAGATCAATACAGGACAGTAGCCCAGAGAATCAACCTTCCACCCACTTCTGATTTCCCATTTCCCTCCTCTACTGAGAAAGCCAGACGTTGAGAAATTCATCCCTCCCCAACCAGTATCTGATGACTGGGGATATTAAACTTAACTTCAGACAACTGTGGTGGAGAATGAATGGGCTGATTTATGTAAAGTGTGCAGGGTGATGGAATAGTTAAAAAAAAAAAAGAATTAAAAAAAATTAATCCTTGTGTTGTGCTTTGATCATGCACAAAAACTCCCAAAGACACAATCACCTCCCACAGACTCTCTCCTCCCCCCCCCAAACCTGATGCACACCACCCTCTTTCATGTACGGGACACCACTTCCTGCACAGACTACAAAAACATGGTCACGATTCCTCCACCTATGAGTAGGAGACAACAGACTTTTAGACTGATGATTGCAAGGCTGTCACAGAGAAACAGAGAAACTGATGCCTTGTGGGTCACATGAGAGTGTAGAAAGGACAACCTAACTCCAGGGTAGCCCCTCTCCCTTTGCTGAGCTCAGCCTGCCTTAGAGCAGGGTCTCCTCCTCAACTCCTCTGACACCAGCACTGCGCACCTGCTCAGCCTGGGAGCTGAGGCTCTTGGCCAATAATAGCTACACAAGGAGCAGCTGTCCAGAGACTCCCAGAAGCTGTTCTTTGTCCCAGCCACAGGGAGATCAAGCGTGGAAACTACTCTGTGTCTGGCCTGACCCTTAATCCGTCCCTGCTGATCATGTTCTCTCTGGGCTAAATTGAACATTACAGGAACTCACTCCTGTTCTCTGTCTCTCACTAATTTCCGGTGGTGCCATTGCCATCAACACACAGGAAGATGGAGAAGACCAGAAACAAGGAAGGAGCTCCTATGACCAGGCTCTTAGGAAGATGGCCAATGTTCAGGCCAGCCATGAAGTCGGAGCTCAACTCCTCCTTCAGATGAGGCTTGAATGTTCCGCCCACGCCCAGGTGATGATGTGGAACTGACTCTCCTGATGTTGCACCTTGGCATCCCCCATGGCTTTGCTGTCCTCATGCCTTCCTTCTGCTCCTCCAAATCATGTTCCTCTGCAGGCCAGGCCAAGGCTGTAGCCTGCTCTCTCCTCTCATAGAGCCCAGTGGGCAGCTGCCTGTGAATTCTTAGGGCCTCAATGTCGGTAACGCGGATTTCTACCTTTAATCACTCAGCAGAAAGCCCCCGAGTACCACACAGAAACTGTATTCTAGAGATTAAACACGACTAGGAGAATTGGGTTATGAAGAGATAGTTTCTGAGGTTAGCAAGGGACATTTTAAAATCACACTAGCCTGATTGTTTTAAAACGTGGGATAAGTATTGAAACCTATACAGCAATTAAATTCAATATATACACATAAGTTTCCACCAAATGCATACTCCAAGAAAAAACGCAAGCTGTACTTGGTTCAGGTTCTATTCCTATTGACCGACACCAAATGCGTTCACTTGTTCTTTTGAAAAAGCCTTCAGAAACAAGCAAACAACCAACCTTTGTCCACAGTGGGTCCAATGGGGACACCCTGGAGCCTCTGCTGTACCACAGCCACATTTGTCTTTCCCCACCTCATAACGCATGAGTCACCCTCCATCCCCTAGGAAGGCAAGTGCTCGTCCTGCCACTCACACCCTAAGGCAAACAGCGCCACCTTCACAACACTAAGATTTCAAACCTCGACACAGAGATGACCCCAGAATACGTACTTTTTGCCAGTGTGGCTGGGTCCACCTGCATCTAGAGAAAAAGAAAACACTATGAGGGTCAGACTATGCTGTGTCTTGCATGCATAGGTCTTTTCTTAACTTGACACTAAAAAAACCGATGGAAAATAGTGGTTGAGACAATGGCCCCAATATCTAGAAGACATTCATTGTAAGGCACAAGATTTTTTTGCAAGATTTTCCAATGTTTTTGTTTGACAATTCCAAATACTTCTCAAGAAGAAGGCATTTCTCTTGAGGAAAATGCCTGGTGACATACAGTTTGCAAATGTGGATGCCATCTGAAATCATTTTTTTTTTGTTGATAATGAACTCTGACATTTGCCCACCAAGAAATTCTGTAAGTCACCTATAATGTACATGGTAAGATGTATACATCTTAATTCAATTGAAACAGAGAGAAATAAAATTTCAATTTCAGAGGAAAAAGGAAGACTTTACCATGTGAACCCCTGAGGCTTCCTCCAAGGATGTCTGTCCTCGCACATCCTCCTCGACAAGTTCCTTGTCACCTGGGAAACAGAGTCACTATAACCACATGAGCTCCACTGACTGAATCCCTCAGGTGGTCTTGGAGTTGTGGACCCGGGGCTGGCGTGTGTGGAAAGGTGTTCACAGCACAGACTCAGCCTCTGCCGGTCCATCCTCCATGGTGGTGAGGGAAGGCAAGTGGTGAAGGCAGGCATCAGGAAGGCCACAGAAGACAGGGCCTTGGTCCTCTAGCTAAGGCAACCTGTTGCACATGAACTAACCCATCTGAAACCCGGTACACCACACAGTGTTTCCCTATAGGGCTCCTCCTTCCTAATCTGACCTGAGCTAATTTGCCCTCCCTTCTTGATCCCCTTGAGATCATTTTCTTTGCAGGATCCACATGGCCTGTTGCTGTGTTTTTCATCGCTTCTAGAACATTTTTTTTTCTTTTTTTGAGACTCACTTTTTCTCTTCTTGCCCAGGCTGGAGTGTAATGGTGTGATCTCGGCTCACTGCAACATCAGCCTCCCGGGTTCAAGCGATTCTCCTGCCTCAGCCTCCGATTACAGGCATGAGCCACCATGTCCAGCTAATTTTGTATTTTTAGTAGAGACTGGGTTTCTCCATGTTGGTCAGGCTGGTCTTGAACTGCTGACCTCAAGTGATTCGCATCCTTTGGCCACCCAAAATGCCCGGCCAGAACTTTTGAACGAGATAAAAAGCAACATTTCTTCAAAGAAGAGATTTAATTCTAGCCAAAATATTCTATGCATTCAGTAACTTTTGTTTTAAAGAAGACTAAATCCAGATGAAAAGACTGAATTATCCTACCATTCAAAGATGACCCCTCCTTGGCATGTGATGTTTGTCCTTCTGCTCTTCCTGTCAATGTGTGTGTGTCATGGGGTCCGCTGCTGCTCACGCTCACACCAGCCCCAGGACTGAGACAGCCCTTCCTGGGGGGCAGCAGGTGGGGGTGCTGACCCTTTCTAACACTGTTGTGCGGAAGATTCCAGCAGAGGAAATGGGCACCGGAATAACAGCCAACAGACTCCTTGAAATTTTGTTAAGACCTGTGTCTTGGGTATGTGTGATACTGAATTGGAACACTTCTAATGTTTGTGGTGACGATCTTATTAAATACAATAGAATGTCCCTGAATGTTCCTTGCTTTTGACCAGGAGGTGAGGAATACCCCATCACTTAAGACCAAATGCCTGGCAACTCTCTCTGTATGTTCATACTAACGACCGCACCATTAGAATTGAGACCATTCTATTGTGATACACAGTGCTTGAGATCTTTATAGGCCAACACTTCCACATACACACACAGATGCTAAGGACTCTCTGACAGGGTGACAAGTTACACCAGGGCCATGTGATAACTTCAGACTAGTAGCCCACAGCATCAACCTTCCACCCATTCCCGAGTTCATCTATGCCATTTCCATTTAGGAGACCAAATGCCTGAAAATTATCTCTACATCATCTCCATGTGATGACTGGGGATATTAAATTTAACCTTCCACTACAGCTGTGGTGAGGAATGAATGGGTTGATTTTTGGAAAGTGCAGTGGTGATGAAATTTTGGTTTCAGAGTATCAATCTTTGTGTTGTGCTTTGCACACGGGAACATATTTTCTGGGGAAAAGCACACAAACTCGCAGAGATATTCACAATCACTCCACATTGACTCATTCCTCCATACTTCCCAACCCTGACGCCCAGCACACTCTTCTCTCCAAATGACACTGTGCCTTCCAGGCACTAGAGTCAATGGTCACATTTCTTGACTGGGTTCTTCACTTTTTAAGACAAAAGTGCTTGAATCACATTTCTGGCAGGAAGTTCAAACCAGAGTGGTTCTCCAGAAAAATGAGGCAAGAAAGTGTCACCTGTGTCAACACTAGAATTTTTCCTCAGCATAGGGGTGATCCCAGAATCCGTACTGTTCATTTGTCTGGCTTTGTCCACCTGCATTTAGAGAAAAATAAAACACCGTAAGGGTCAGACCATGCCGTGTCCTGTGTGCACAGGTTTTTCTTTTCTTTCCTTTTTTTTTTTTGCTGGAATCTTACTGTCACCCAGGCTGGAGTGCAGTGTCATGATCTCAGCTTACTGCAACCTCCGTCTCCTGGGCTCAACTCTTCCTGCTCCCTCAGCCCTGCCAGTAGCTGAGATTACAATTGCCGGTCACCATGCCTGGCTAATTTTTGTATTTTTAGTAGAGATGGGGTTTCACCATACAGGTCTTTTCTTTACTGGTGATATTAGAAAAGCAGATGGGAGACAGTGGTTGAGGCAATGGTCCCAAAATAAAGCCTAGAAGACACTTCTGGAAAGGCACAAGTTTTTTTTTTTTTTTTTTGAGGCGGAGTCTCGCTCTGTCGCCCGGACTGGAGTGCAGTGGCCAGATCTCAGCTCACTGCAAGCTCCGCCTCCCGGGTTTACGCCATTCTCCTGCCTCAGCCTCCCGAGTAGCTGGGACTACAGGCGCCCGCCACCTCGCCCGGCTAATTTTTTGTATTTTTAGTAGAGACGGGGTTTCACCATGTTAGCCAGGATGGTCTCGATCTCCTGACCTCGTGATCTGCCCGCCTCGGCTTCCCAAAGTGCTGGGATTACAGGCGTGAGCCACTGCACCCAACCGAGATCATTTCTTACCTGGTAATGAACGCTCACATTTTCCCACCAAAAAATTCTGTAAGTCATCATCTATGATGTACCTGGCAAGATTTTCATATTTCATTTCAAATAAAATAAAAAGAACCAAGAGCAACAAAATTTCCATCTTAGAAACATAAAGAAGAACTTACCGTGTGAATGCCTGGGACATCCTCAGATGAAGGCTCCCGCGCCAGGTCCTCATCATCTAGAAAACACAGAGTAACTGTCAGCATGTTGGTTCCACAGAAGGAATCCCTTATGCAGCGTTGGGTGCTGGGGACAGGGGGCTGGTGTGTGTAAAGGAGGTGAGTTAAGGGGAGAAACTTGACTACCACTGGGATACCCTCCTTGGTGATGAGGAAAGGCAAATGAGACCATCAGGAAAGCCACAGAAGTCAGGGCCTGGTTCTCTGGCTCAGCCACCTCACCACTGTGAAATAGGCAGTGTTCACACAGGGCGACACACAGATGCACTGCTGATTCCATGACAGTGTCCCAACACACCTTGTGCGTTTTGAGGCCTGGTAAGTTTCCTTTTGTTGTTCAAATGTTATAATGTCATTTATCTTTCCTGGATATACACATGCTCCTCCTGCACTTATCATTCATTTTAGTGGCTTTAAAATCAATATGTGGCCAAAATACATCATATTTATTATTTTAATAATCAAGTGCACACTTCAGGGTCATCAGTGCCATTCACAGTTCTGTGCAGTAAATTAAACATAATCCAAATCCAGATGTCTTACTTTCCACCTTAAGAAACTAGAGAAAAAAGTGTAGTGTAATGTAAACCAGACAACCCCCAAATATAATAATATTTGCAGAAATCAATGTAATAGAAATAACAAAATAAACAAAGAAACTCAACAAAACCAAAAGCTGCTTCTTAGAAAAGATCAATAGAATTGGTAAACCTCCAACCAGGCTAATCACAAAGAAAATATATATTAACACTGTTTGATAAAACCAATGGGCTATTGTTCACTGATAAGAATTATTAAGCTGTTAAGCTTCAAAAAGATACAAAAGATCTTACATGTACATTGCTAAGTAAAATAAGTTAGTCATAAGCAGCTACATATGACATGATTCCAACTCTATGAAATTCTGGAAAAGGAGACCTATAGAGGCAGTAAAATCATCCATGGTTGGCAGGAATTCTTAGAAACGGAGAGAGGAATTAGTAGGTGCAGCTCAGGTCATGTTTAGGATGTGAAATTATTCTGTCAAGATGACAAAGGACATTGTGAGTTTGTCAGAACTCATACACTGGACGACACGGAGTGAACCTTGATGCTAACCCCGGACTTCTGTTCATAAGAATGTGTCACTATTGGCTCAGCCATTGTTACAAGCGTTATCACACTCACGTAAGACGGGATCACAAAACTGAGGGAGGTGGGTATATGGAAATTTTTGGTACCACTTCCTCCATTTTTAGGTTACTTCCCAACAGTTTGAAGTTATGTCCATCACTTTACAAACCTGGCAACACTGTCTCAGAAAAAGATCCTTGTTAGTTAATGTTTAACAATCAGCAAAATGTCTACAATTTGCACTGAGATGTTCTTTACTATTAAAAGGAAACCCAAACCGGGAATGGAAATACACCTTTACTGCTATAGTTGCAGCACTAGTGACTGACTTAATACATTTAAACACGTACACGTGAAACAAAGAATACAGTGTAGCAATTTTACAATTGTCTGAAATATGACACTGAAGAATCTAGAAATCCTATTGTGAATGAACTGAATGGTATTGTGAATGAGTTTCCACGGTACCTTCCACTGCTATGGCACCAACGCACACATAGCTGGGACACCACCAACAGAACTTTCGCTTCTTACGCCTGCGGCGGCAGACGGAGGACTCCCTGGGCACCCCAGGACTGGCTCTTGGATCCTCAATAAAACATGCTGGGAAGTGAATTAAAATAAAGACAGCTGTTGATATCTTGCTGCAGAAGACCAGAGAAATGAGTCATTATTTATTCACAGCTTAAATGTTTGATCCCATTGTTCGTCATCTGCAGAGCAAAGTCCCCTGAATCTGAGTTTGGCTTCAGAAAGGACTTGCACTGTGGGTTGCACTTACAACGGGGCAGGCAAATGCCTGTACTGAGATGAGAGGTTACAGAAAGGCAGATTGGACTGACCGAGAGCGTAGGGTCTGGTGCATAGGATCTGAGCTCGAGGACTTTTGAGAAGCTGCCGGAACCTGAGGAAGTTCTATAGACCCCTCTGTGCCTCCAATCCTTAGTCTGAATGTTGAAATGTTGATAACAGCCCATGTTATGTTAAAAGGGTAAAAACAGCTAAACGGACCAAAAGCCTTAAGACGGGTGCTTCCTAAGTGCCATAAAGTGTTGAATTCAATTATTTCATGTCTGGAAGAACAAGTCAGGCCCTTGGTAGTGGTTAACAGAGAAGGCACTTGAGGGACTCCAGGGCAGTGGAGGGTGAAATTCTTTTCATTCTTGACATGTGTCTCATGCTTTAGAACTCGTGAAAAGTTTCTGTTCGAATTTCCTATGGGGCCCCCATCAGCCCAGAGAGATGGGCAGAGCAGGGGCTGCCACTCAGAGTTGACAGTTCAGGGAAATGAAATGAAGAGATTTGAAGCGACCTGCCCAGAGTCCCAACACTGACCAATGATAGATCTGAGACAGGAATTTGGTTGATTTTCCGGGGACAGAGATCCCTGAACACCTGAGGCCTCTAAATCATGGCCCGGACCCTGAACCTGGAGCTCTTTCCACTCCCTTTCTCAATCCTCCTGCACCAACGGCTCTTCAGGAAGGTCGAGGTATTGGAAGAGGTGCTGAGTCCAGAAAAAGCTCAAATAATTAAACAAAACATAACTCCTGTCCCTAGGTTTTAACTCCTGGGCTAAAATATGGCACTTTCCTGCAAATGAAGCCTCTCTGAGGAACAAATGCAAACGTCTGGTCATCCTACCCAGCGCCCGTATTGTCAGCTGTCTGGCAGTGAGCACCCCTCCACGACCAACTGACCACACCAAGGGACCAAGTTCTGCTTGGCCCCCAAGCTGGTTCGGAACACAGGACATTCCAAACTAACTACCCTTGATGGCTGTGCCAAGAATGAGCTTCCCTTCGACTGAACCACCCTCAACAAGCAGTTAATGGGAATGAACTGAAAATGTGGCACCCCAGTTGGGTTTTCAGTGGTTTCTTCTGTATCTAGTCAATGGGAGAGTGTGTTACAACAAAAAACAAAACAAAACAAAAAGGCCGGGTGCAGTGGCTCATGCCTGCAATCCCAGCACTCTGGGAGGCCAAGGAGGGCAGATCACAAGGTCGGGAGTTCAAGACCAGCCTGGCCAATATTGTGAAACCCCGTACCTCCTAAAAATACAAAAATTAGCTGGACATGGTGGCAGGAACCCAAATCCCAGCTACTTGGGAGGCTGAGGCAGGAGAATTCCAAGAACCTGGGACGCGGAGGTTGCAGAGAGCGGAGATCATGCCACTGCAATCCAGCCTGGGTGACAGAACAAGACTCTGCCAAAATAAACAAACAAACAAACAAATAAATAAAATAACACAAAAATCCAGGCGCGGCGGCTCATGCCTGTAATCCAGCACTTTGGGAGGCCACAGCAGGTAGATCAGGAGGTCTGGAGTTCAAGACCTGCCTCACCAACATGATGAAACCCTGTCTCTACTAAAAATACAAAAATTAGCCGGGTGTGGTGGTGGATGCCTGTAATTCCAGTTACTCAGGAGGCTGAGGCAGGAGAATCGCTTAAACCCAGGAGGGCGGAGGTTGCTGTGAGCCGCGATCATGCCACTGCACTCCAGCCTGGGCAACAGAGCAAGACTCTCAAAAAACAAACAAAAAAAATTGGCATGGGAAACAGAAATTTTTTTAGAGAAAAATATTTGAGGCAAAAACCTTGATAGAAGAATAAAAAATACAAATTGAGTAATAAAACTCTAAAACATATTTATAAACGTGGACAAATAGGAGTTGGGGAAATTTTTTTAAAAATCAGAATGACATTTAACATATAGGAAAACTGGCCCATCTGAAGAAACTGCAGTCAGAAGATAGAAATGAACATACATACCTCTGAGGCAGCCACTGGAACTATTCCCCATCGTGAGGCCTGAGACAACTAAGCTGCTTTAACTGCCCACGTTCAGCTGTGAGAATCTCAGTGGAAATGAAAAGGCAAGACCTACATCTCAGGTCACCTCAGCGACAGGTCACAGTAGAATTTTTGCAAGCATACATGTCACAATATGGGGCCCCACTGCTGTGACCTAGACCAGTCCATGGTCACTTTGACAAGGGGTCACTTAGACTCCATGTTTCGTTTCAAAGCCTGAATCCGCCTCTCCAATATATTTGATAGTGAACATTTCAGGGTGAAGATAAGAAAAGCTAATACATTGAGAATAAAGGCAGATTCCAGGCTAGATGTGAAATACCTTCCTCACCCATTTCTACTATTCCTGAGTCACCAGAGAGTCCTAGCTTCAACAATTCTAAACTCGTTCCAAATTCAACTTAAAATGCATTCGTGTAAGTTCAATTTTAAAGCCAATCTCTAAGAATTCATACTAATAAAAAAAGATATGAAATGATTCAGTACAAATTTCCATCACTGTTGATTCATCACAAGTTTTAAGAACTATTAAATCAAATGGGTCATTGATAAGGAATAAAAACTGCATTAATATAGATGTTGCAATTTTTTCAGGGATTATCTAATTGACAGAGTGGTTAGCAGGATTTGGGAAGGAACACATATTCCCTGTGTAAATGGAGAATTTTAATTCTCAACAACTGAATACAAAATTGTGTAGGTGTGCACATATAAAGGTACACATACATATGAGAGAGAGAGAGAGAAAACTTAGTTTAAAAACACTAGACCACAGATTTATATCTCTTAATGCTAAATTGGGACAGGCATTTTTAAAAACAATATATTAGGAAGAATAAAAAGGAATGAGCCTAAGCCTTTCCTTCCTGGTGCCACCTAAGTGTTCACAGTAAATGAAAATAAATGAGCCTTTTACCCTGGTAGCCAAAGCCCTTTTAAAAAGCTTTGTTGTGGTGTCACTGCTATATGATTGTTCAATTAATAAATCTGGTAAGATGTGCAGAAACTTAACAGTTGTTATTTCCAGAGGCAAACGCTGGCAGGCCGCAGAAGAGGGAAAGACAAGTCCAGATGTCAGTGTGCAGTCTTCTGTGCCTTGGAAATGTCCTACTAGCATGTTATCCCCCCAAAATTAAACCCCCAAATGCTGGTAGAAAACAAACATTTCAATTTGCTAATGCTTCACAGGGACAAGAATTCAGGCAGGACACAGAAAAGAGAGCTTACTGGTGGTTGCTGATGTCTGGGGACTGCAGAGAAGCCTTACGGAGTGGGATTAAATTCACAGCAGGGGGTTGGAATCTTCTGGATGTGCCATCATGCACAGGTCTGCAGAGGAACTTGGGCTTGGCTGGAGAACACACAGGACTTCCCTGGGCTTCCAAGCAGCAGGCAGTCTCAGGACACTCAAGAGCTTTGAATTGGTGGCCAAGGGCTTCACTGGTGAGTGTCCCGAGTGAAGCAGGCAGACGCTCATGGCGTTTCCAACATAACTGTGGAAGTTACACAACATCACTTCCACGTCATCTGCCAGTGACAAGTAAGCACTGGGGTCAAGTCTGGTTAACCAGTGAGGGTGGGCAGAGACTCCACCTCTCAAAAGGAGAATAGCAAAGAAACTGCAAACGTGTTAAAAGCCACGTGCATATTCCAGCTTAAACATCTCCAGTACAAAGATACCTCTCAGATATGTGAGGAAGCGCTTGTCACTCTCTGGCACCAGCCAAGGGTAAGCTAAGCGTGGGTTTCACTTACGCATCAGCCACTGTGAGTTGATTGACAAGTGAATACAAACATTCAGGGAAACTAACCAAAGCGCGTTACAGGGTAACAGGTAACGAAAGGTAACATAGACCTGATATGCTGCTCTACAAAGAAACCATTTCATCCACTCTGTTCACAAGATCTACGCATTTGGAAATGGAGAGGAGACTTTTTTCCTCCACTTTAGATTCAGGGGTACATGTGCAAGCTTGTTACATGGGGAAACTGTGTGTTGCTGAGGCTTGGTATTGGACCTAAGAGTGTCTGCTCAGCAAAGAGACCTTATTTCTCATAAAAGGTTGCATACAGCCCACAAAGTGGCCATCCCGCAGGCTGGGAAGTGTGCCTCCCACCAAGGTAAGAGCCTGGCACGTGGAAGGAGGAAGAGTTGGGGCAGGAGCTTCACTCTGGACAAGCTGGCTAAACAGAAACTTTCAACAGGTTACAGGAGGAGCCATGAATATTCATGACGGTGGTCCTGATGCACGTGTACCGACCAAACATGCGTGTTAACACACGACCCATGTTCACTTTGTGGTGAAGACAATATATAAATGTGTTACAATTAGGCTGTTTACCTCAAAAGGTCTTTTCAGGACACACAGGCACACAAGTGCACAGCTTCTGTAAACCAGCCAGAATCAGTCCATGGTGGGTGGGCTCTTAATAAAAGAAAGTTTTTATTTTATAAAACAGTCTTAATAAAAACAGTCTCCTGTCCCATCAGAGCTGTAGTCACGGCTGCTAGAACAGGGGTTGGGGGCCAGTTAGTCCGTGCCTGGTGCTGAGCTACCATGGTTTTAACAATGCTTATTTAGCTGCTAGAGAAAAAGAAAACCCTGTGGCAATCAGAACAGTTTATTCCTTAAGTCGAGGGGTGTGTGACTCCACCCTTGCCTGGCATGGCCTTAGGTGCTGTTTGTAATTTGGTACCTTGGTGTCACAAAGCTTCCGTTCTGTCAATCGTATGATCTCTACTGCAGCAGGCAGGCTGGGCGGCCGTGTCTAAACATAAAAGGAAGGGTCATAACAAGGCATCAGATCGCCCAGCCTGTCATGGCCCAATGCCCGGCACTGAGCGGGTGAGGAGCAAAGGCCTGGGGCAGGCTGGACTGAGTGGTCCACAGGAGCCTCATTTTGGGAGGCAACTGCCTCAGTTAATGGCCCCACAGCCCAGCTGCACTCACTTATGAGTCAGTCCCTCCATCTGGAAAATCCGACAGCCCGTCCCGTTTCTAGTGCCCTCAGTTGAAGCATCTCTCTGTCAAGCCGTCAAGAAAACACTGGTCTCTGGAGATGCATGGACAGCCTAGTGCATACACTGGGCACTCAATAAATGCCAAGGGCAGCTACCTCCCTGGTGTGCAGTGAGGACTGTCATGATCATGGCAGTGCAGCCTGAGTCCCAGACTTCAATTCCTTCTTCCCAAAATGTAGAGCAGGGGACCCAGTGTGGGGTGCAGGGTCTCTTCAGACTCCTCTCCTCCTGGGCCCCCAGCGGGGAGAAGGGTGGCCTGGCGGAGCAGCGGGAGGAAGAGCAGAGATGGGAGCTGGCCCTGGCCTTAAAGGTGCCACCATCTCTGCATTGCCCTATCTTCCTGGAGGCTTCCTCCTCCAAGATTCTGCCTGAGCCACCCATTGGAGAACACAGACATCCCTCCCCGCATTCTGTGCCGAGAAATGGAGGCCCCAAATTTGCCTCTCACGCTCATGTTGGAACCGTGACCAGGACCTGAGCCTCCTGACACCCTTAGAAGACACACAGCCCTCTGCCACGGGTGGGAAGGGGTTAGGGCATGGCTGAGGTTTCATCAGCAACTGGGCACTGGGGGAGCCAGCACCCCAAGGCTGCACATAGGCCCGGTCTTCTGCTCTGAGGGGCCTGGGCCCCAAACAGTGCCACGCCACCACCCACACTTCCACACCCGCCAGCCCAGCTGCAGCAGCTTGGCCAAGATAACGGGCACTCCTGCTCAAACCAGATTTCCCAGCTTTTGTGGAGTTCATCACCAGCCTCGCTAGCAGTGACTTCCCACCTCTACGCAAAGGAAACTGCCAACGAGGTTACCATCCATTTTTTTTTCCTAGAGTGAGGCCTGGCTGGAAAAGGAACAGGCTCCCCCAGTGGCCTGTGAACGACCGTGTGAGGGTCACCAGGCCCCCTTGGCTGCAAGGCTCGAGCCCACCCCTGGCCGACTACATCATGCACTGGCCCTAGCTGGGGTGATGAGGCCAAGGCATCACCAGCTTTGACCTGGTGCCTCTGGGCTGGGCAACTGTCCCCTGTGCACTCAGCAAGGCACATACTAATTTAACCCAATCTGTCAGCCTAGGTACCTGGAGCTGAAACGGCCTGCCCACTTTTGCCCCACCCCAGCCCCTTCTCAACATGAACCTTGAGAGTCCGTGGTGCATTCTTCGAGAGTAGGCGCGCTCCAGGTGCTTCACCCACATCGGCCCACTGTCAGAGGGAGGGCCTGTTAGGATCCCCATCTCCCAGAGGAGGAAACTGAGGCAGAGACAGGGTGGGTACCCCACCTGAGGACACACAGAGAATAAGCTAGGACAGAGCCTAGTGGCAGGTCCGGGCTCCTCCACTCAGTGACAGGCATACATAGAAGCCGGGGCACCTTGAGCTGCCATCCCTGGGCCACTTACCCACCTGCTTGCAACCCAGGCCAAAAACTTCACCATAAATAACCATCCACAGCTGCCCTCGGCCTCCTCTAGAAGGCAGGTGCCCCAGAAGCTTCCTCACAAGCTCTTTGACATTTCAGTGACATACGGGTGGCTGAGGAGCCCTGAAGCCAGGAGAAGGTCCGGCAAGGTAAGACAGGGATTTAGCTCAGGCAGTGCCCACCAGCAGGGACAGCACCACCATGGGCGTCTGCTTGGGAGGAACACCTCAGGTGGTTTCCCCGATGCTCAGTGCTCGAGGCCTCACACCCGTCCTTGCTGGACATAGAGAATTAACTGAGCTTCCAGGGGTCCCTCCGTCAGCCCTGCCGGGTCCTGGTGCCACCAAACACTTAAGGATGTGGAGGTGACAAAGTCAATTACAGAGCTGAATGTCTGTGCACACCAGTGACGTGACGCGGGATTCACAGCTGACAGAGCTGAGTTCCTGCACACACCAGTGACGTGACACGGGACTTAGAGCTGAGTGCCTGCGCACACTAGTGACGTGACACGGGACTCAGAGCCGACAGAGCTGAGTGCCTGCACACACCAGTGACGTGACACGGGACTTACAGCTGGGGATGGGTCAGGGCAGCCCTGGCAGAGCAGCTGCCACATGGGGCAACCCCTGCAGTGACAGTATCAGGTGGGTCTCCACCTCCCCAGGGTAGCCCGTGGGGCAGAGCTGGGCTCCTCTGAGACCCACTGCAGCTCTGGGGAAGGGAGGGGTCTGGACATATCCTCATCACAGGCTAAGAGGAGCAATGGGGGTGAAGTGGCAGCCCAGGTCCCACATGGAGCTGCCTTGGACTCCAGAGCAGAATCCAAGGGGAGCTTGGGGGGTGAGCACAAAAAAGGCCTGAGGGTCTGCTGGGGTGGAGGGTGAAGGGAAGAGAGCTGGGAACCTCTAGAGCAGGTTCCAGCCCAGCACAGACTGGGGTTCAGACAAGCCCAGGACACAGCCAGGCAGCCCAGTGCTGGGGCACAAGTCACCTTCATCTGGACACTGCTATCCAACCTCAGAACCTCAACTTCAAGAGCAAAAAGGAATCCAAGCCCAAGGTGGGGTGGCTGTGCCAGGAAGGGTGGTAGCACCAAGTTTCCAATGATGCTGCCCCCATGTGTGACAACTCATGCCTCCCTCTGGGCCTCAGTTTCCCCATGTGTAAAATGAGAGGTTTGTACCTGATGCTGAGGCTCCTCTCAGCTGGGGTTCTGATGCCCTTTGAGCCAGTGTGACGTCTGCAGGATCATTCACCAAATAAACTTCTGACCAGGGTCCAAGGAGCCTGTGGGCATGATGGAAATCAGGATGGGTCCTGGCCTAGGTGGCCCCCTGGGGGTGAGGGACAAGGGGCGAAAATAGGGCCAGAACCACAAGTGTCCTCCTAGGCCACTGACCATGAGGCAAGAAGATGTGAGCCTAGTCCAAAGGAGCGATTTCAGCAACAGGAAGGAGCAGACAAGCAAGGCAGAGCAGCCCATCCCGTGCCTCTGCACCCCTTTGTTCTATGCCACGGCTGGACACAAGGCCTGACTCTGTTCCCAGCTGTGAATGGGGACAGGAACTCCTCCCTGGGAGCACAGAGTGTCTGCCTATGGATGCCAGTTCTCCCACCCCAGCAGTCAGATTTGTGGGAACCCACCCCTGTGCTGGCCTCCAGAGCTGCCTGGGTGCAAGCACCACTCTCCCAGGAAAGTGGCTCAGGGCTGGCGGCATGTCATCTCACCACAGCAGTTACAGTAATCAACTCACACCGGATCTGCCCGGTTATTGTTAGAGTCTGGATGGAGGGTGAGCAAGGGAGGGCAGCCCTGCTTTCCCACGCAGCTGAGCCCTGGCCCATCATGGAGTTGTCCCTGGCACCTTCCCCAACCCCCATCCTTTCCAAGGTGGTTCCTGAGCAGCCCCTTCTCACACGAGTGGTAACATCATTGCTTCCAGGACGTTTGCACTCAATGTGTCCTCGGGGTCAGGTCTTCTGACAACGTCCTCAGGGTACCTGAGGATGTGGTGACTCAATGCCCACATTAGGACACAGATACACCCACGTCCTTCCCACCAGGGACCTGGGGCTCAAGCACTGACAGGGATGCCCCTGGATGGAGCTGCTTCTGAGAAACCCAGGTGCCGCTGTGACAGCGAAGTCAGCTCCACTGCAGGACGGCCACGTGAGATGAAACCACGGCTCAGAAGAACTGGGTGCAGATGTGACGTAAAGTCAGCCACACGACAGGAGACCCCTGAGACAGCCGGGTTGAGGGCTCAGAAGGAAGCTTCTCCAAAGAGAGAGGCCACTGGCTGGCAAGCACAGGAGAAGATGCCCAGCTGCACTGTCACCAGGGAAAGGCAAACCAAAGCCACAAAGAGATAGCACCGCGCACCCACTGGATGGCCAGGTGAGGCACACCAGAGAATAACACATGGTGCTGAGGACCCGATAAAGGATGACCCTCTGCACCTCTGCTGGAAATGGAACGTCATTCAACCACCGTGGAAAACAGTTTGGCAGCCAACTTCATACCTGTGACCCCAAAGTACTAAAAGCAGGGACCCCGATATTTCTAACAAGAGTGTGCCTAGCAGCATTTTTCATGACCACCAAAGGGTGGGAAGCACCCACGTGTCCATCCCGTGATGGACAATTCACCCCAACAGAAAGGGGGCCTGACACAGGCCACAGCAGGGAGGAACCCTAAAGATCTTATGCTGAGTGACAGAAGCCAGACAAAAGCCCATGTGGATGAAATGTCAAGAGGCCAAGTCATAGAGGCGGAACTGCAGATGGGGTTATCAGGGTCCGGGGGAGGGGAGTGGTGAGCCACTGTTTAATGGGCATGGGGTTTCCTCTTGGGGTTATGGAAATGTCTTGGAACTATGTAGAGGCGATGGCTGTGCAAGGCTGAGAAGGGGCTAAATGCCACCACATTTTTTAAAATGTTAGTTTTATGTTATGTGAATTTCATCTAAATAAAAAAAGAACCCATCATTATTTGACACACTTTTTCTCCCTCTCTGCCCCCCCAGCTGCTGGGCCCATCGCCAGCTCCTGCTGTTCACATGAGGACAGGGACAGAAGAGCCCATGGGCAGAAGCGTGTGCAGGCGTACCCCTCGCCCACTGCCCCATCCCTGTGTCCTTTGTACTCCAAGCCTCCCTTGCAGTGAGAAGGGCCATGTGACAGGACCCCGTGGAACACAGACAAAGTGATGGTGGCCCCCCTTCCAGGCCTCAAAGCTCCTCAAGCCTCAGCCTCCTCAAATTCTGTGCTCTTCTGTGCAAATGGCTGGTCACACGAGCTGGAAGGTGTGGCCACCAACCCCAGGGCCTGGAAGACATGCCAGGCTGTGCCATTGTGTCAAGCAGGACACAGTGGACGGCGCTAAGCCCCTGAGACTGGGAGCGTTTCTGCCACCCAGTTCAGTCTCACTTACCCTTGCAGATGCAGGTGATGGGGAGGCTGGGGAGTAAACATGATGTGAGCCCTTCTTCAGTCACGATGTTCCAAGGCTCTGCGGGGCGTCCTGTTTGTGACCTGCCAGAGGAGGCTCCTGCAGAGATCACCTGTGGGCTGCCCACTGGTGCTGGGTCACACAGCCAGACTGACCCCTCACGATGGCAGAGCGTCGTGCCCACGTATCTGAGTGCCTGTGAACCCCGCTTCCCCAGGTGAGGAGGGCCATACCCAGAGCCCTGCCTCAGCTAAGTGACTGGAAGGGGGCTCAGGCTTCCCTGAGCACAGCAGATGCCCCACAGGCAATAGTGGAACAGCAGGAAGGGGAGCAGACCAGGAAGCCCCCGGCCCTCCCAGGACCAGCCCCTGGCTGCCGAGTCTGTACTGGTTTTAGTGGCAAGAAACCCAGTGAGCCCTCTCCCTCCACTGGACGCCCACCCCAGATCCTGCTGCACCCCCAGCTCACTCACCCTTGGGTCCTGGCACCTGGTGTGCTCACCTACCCCAGCATCTCCCAGCTCATTCACTAAATTCTAGGAAATAACATGGTTTCATTTTCTCTTTCTGAAACACAAGGGAGAGAATTTCCTGGAGTCACAGAGGCACAGGAGGGAACTGGAAGCAACATCGATGGCCCTCGTCCTGCCTCCTGCCCAGGACCACATTGACCCTCAGCCACTTCCCTGGAATCCTGGGCTTCTACAGAGCACAGATGTCAGCAGCCCAGGGCACAGAAGAGCCCAGAGCCAGGAATGGAAGTGCCACTGCCAGCAGCTGAATCTGAGAGGCAGCTCCAGGGCCCTGGGACCTAGGCCTGCACGCCACAGACATCTCCCTGAGCTGGCCCCAGGCCTTCCGGGTATCCCCAGTATGAGGGAGAAAAGCCTGCATCCACCATCCCGCCAGGTGGGCGCACACCTGTCTGGAGGCACAGGTGACCTTTCTGAGGTGGTGCCTGGACCACTGTACTTTGTGCTGCCACCTGAACTGCCGCCCTCAAGGTCCTGCCTGTGCCATCTCCCTGCCCCCGGCTCTCTAGGACGCAGAAGCCAAGCAGGGAGGAGCTGCGGGAACACGGACCTCGCTGCCGCTCTCACGCATTCCCTGCTTGCCTGCAGGAACATGGACACCTCGCTGCCGCTCTCACGCATTCCCTCCTTGCCTGCAGGAACATGGACACCTCGCTGCCTGCTCTCACGCATTCCCTCCTTGCCTGGGGTCTCAGAGAGGACAGTTCAGGGATCCACAGGATTCACAGCCTCCAGGCTCTGGGGAAGGGGAGAACGGGGTCCCTGAGGCCCCAAGATCATACACCTATGAGGCTAGGGCTCCATGGAGGCCCAGGTCTGCTCAGAGCCATCCATGTGCCTGGGCCTCACCACAGGGAGGTAAGACCAAAGTGGGGAGGAAAGGCAGGACTTCAGGCGCTGCCAAGTGTCCTGCAGCCTGGGTCAGGAGAGGGCCTGTCCTCCAAGGTCTCCTGGGGGAGGTGGAGCCCGCCTCAGGGGGCACAGCATCACCTCCTTCAGCCCCAAGCCTGGGCCAGGCTGCCACTCTGGTGGGGGAGCCAGGTGGGCTCTGGGAGGCCTGGGACTTTCTCACCCCTCCCAGCCCCCAGGGGCACAGTGCCTGGGTGAGAGACCCCAGGGGACCTGTGAGCTTGACCTTTCTGAGTCACACTGACCCACGGCCTCCCAGGGGCCAAAGACTCCACCCCACAGAGCACAGAAGATGGCACTGGCAGGCCCAGGCACAGATGGTCAAGGAGACACAGCCCCACTGCTGTAGTCCCCTGTGGCCACATTACGCTCCTTGTCTGGTAGCCAGCTCTCAATCTCCTGCACCTCACCACACAGGCATGTGGAAAAAGTCACCGCACAGGGCCTTGACTGCTGCCTCTCCCTGCCAAGTGACAGCTTGTGAGGTCTCTGCTGCTGTCTCCCCAGGGTGAGCACAGACCGGCAGGAGCTGAGGCTACCCCAGGAGTGCTCCTGGGCTGCCCACAGGTGCTGCCGCAGATTCCCCTAAGTCACTCACAAGGAAAAAGCTGTGGAGAGGCGGGAAGTGGGGTGGAGAGAGGGCACAACTAGGGTGGGGGCTGGGGGCACAGCTCTAGCACCAGGAAGTGGTCTCCCGGCACCCCCTGGAGGGAGCTGTCACAATAGACACGCAGCCCCCTCCACTCCAAAAGGATGGAGAGAAGCGTCAAAGTGAGGGCTGGGCTGGGCTCCACTCTGCCCCTGTTCCTTCTCCCAGGGTGAGCTGGGACGTGGGAAGGAGGCCCTGCTCTGGACAAGGAAACAGAGTTGACCCCTTGCCCCCTGTCGCCCAGCCTCCACCCTGCACCCTGCACCCTCCACCCTGTCCCCAGCACGGCAGCTTCCATCACATGCCAGATCTCCAGGCAGGCAAACGCGGGTTGCAAGGGCCACAGCCTGACTTCCTCGCCACACACCTGCACCACCCCTGGCACAGATGTCTTCCCGCCCCTCCCTCAGGCCTCCTCTGATGTGGCCATGCCTGGTCTGGTCCCCAGACCCACCACACTCCTTGACATCAGCCAAAGCAAGGGTCCTACCTCAGAAAGCAGCTGAGACCCCAGGGCTCCTATTTCAGCCTCTGAGCACAGTTCCACGAGTCACTCCTGTATCTGGGCCAGACTGTCCCCAGGGCACTGGAGCCTGAGGCAGATGCTTTACCTGTGAATGGGCAGGATTGGGGCCACCTCCCTTGTGTGGGAGCCCTCCTCAGCCCCACCCCTGGACCCTCACCACTGGCCCAGAGAAGGGGCTGGAGCAAACCAGAGGACCCAGGCTGGGGAGCTCCTGCGTCCTTTCCCCCAGCACCAGAGTTCATTGACCATGGATGCCTCAGTTCCCTCACTTGTGAAATGGGCCAAGGTAAACCTGGTGAAGCTTCTGGCCAGAGAGAGGAGAGGAAAAAGAGAAATGAAGCAGGCGGAGCTGCGTCCCTGGCCTGAGCAGAGGTAGGCCTGCTTTCTCCTGCACGCCAGGCCGCTGGGCCACTCTGGCCTCCAGGAGTCGCCTGCAGCCCTCACTGGTGGGCTGCCCACTGTGGGGCTCCTGAGGGTGGGCCCTGCAAACAGAGAGCCAGTGGGGCAGTGTCCTGAGTGGATTGGCCTAATGCAGCCTCTGCAGAGGGTGTCCCGGTGGCCTGGAGAGGGGGACCTGCCAAATCACAGCGCCCAGCTCCTCCGTGCTGGGAGCAGAAGGCCCCTGGTCTGGGGGAACAGAGGGCAGGTCCTTCCTTGCCACAAAATGGGACCCAAGAAATCAGGCCAGGAAGATGAGAGGCCTGCTGAGGAGCTGAGGGGAAAGGGGCGTGGGCCGGCCTGGGACCTGTGGGGGAGCCCCCGATGCTTGGACTCCGTTTTCCCATCCACACAATGGGGACAGCCAGACCTATGTGGAGCAGCGACATGCCAGAAACTTCTAAAGTGCAACTAGAGGTTCTCTAGTTCTGGTTCCAGGATACCTGGCACGGACAGGCTACGCCCCGCATGTATGAAGGGCGTGTGTCTCTGTGTGCCCATGTAGGGTCCCTGTATATGTGAGTGGTAAAGGGGGCTGGGTTTCCTGTGTGGACCTGGGTGGAATGGGGGTGTGAAGGAGTCACACTGTGTGTGTCCACAGCCTCAGGGGCATATCTCCATGAGAAGAGACAAGAGTGTGTCTTGGTGGTGACCCAGCGTGTGAGTATGCCTGTGTGAACTGGGAAGGATCCTCATCCCCCAGAGACAAAGCTCACACCATGGCAACAGGCCAAGCTGATGGCAGCAGAGCCCATCTGAAGTAGCCACTGTCATGATGCCGGCCACCTGGACAGGCACAGGCAGCGGATTCTCAGGTGCAGCTGCCAAGGGGGGCAGTCCCCGGAGCCCACCCTGGGAGCCCTCTGGAGCCTACCCCACCAACCCCACCCTAAGCAGGTCAACACTTAAAGTACTCAGTAATTGTGGCCCTGAGCTGTCCCATGGCCCCAAAGGCCACATCTTCAGGTGCCCTGCCAGGCAGCAGCACAGGACTCCAAGACTGCCGGGTGGGTCTCAGACAATAGCAGCCCCTCCAGGGGAGCCACCCCAGAAATCACAGGCTTTTAGGTGTTTAAACACCAGGGCGGCAAAAAACGCAGAAGGAAATACAACCAAGGGAAATAAAATTTCCATTTCAGAGGTAAAAAGAATTTACCATGTGAACCCCTGTGGCTTCCTCCGAGGATGTCTGCGCTGACGCATCCTCCTCCAGGTCTTCCAGGTCACCTGCGAAACAGAGTCACTATACTATAAGCACATGAGCTCCACTGACTGAATCCCTCAGGTGTCTTGGAGCTGTGGACCCGGGGCTGGCGTGTGTGGAAAGGTGTGTTCACAGCACAGATTCAGCCTCTGCCTGTCCATCCTCCATGGTGGTGAGGGAAGGCAAATGGTAAAGGCAGGCATCAGGAAGGCCACAGAAGACAGAGCCTTGGTCCTCTAGCTAAAGCAACCTCTTCAACCTCAAATAACCCATCTCAAACAGGGCCCACCACACAGTGTTTCCCTGCAGCATCCAGGGTTCCTCCTTCCTAATCTGACCTGAGCTAACTTGCCCTCCCATCTTGATCAATATGGTGAAACCTGGTCTCTACTAAAAATACCAAAAAATTTACCAGACTTGGTGGTACACACCTGTAATCCCAACTACTTGGGAGGCTGAGACAGGAGAATCCCTTGAACCTGGGAGGCGGAGGTTTAGTGAACCCCAGATCATGCCATTGCACTGCAGCCTGGGTGACAGAGAGAGATGCCGTCAAAAAAAAAAGAAAGAAAGAAAAGAAAGTTAGAATCTCATCCACCTCTGAGAGAGAAATACTCTGTGCCAGGAAGAATGAAAAAAAAACACTGAAGACACTCAAGGAGGGTGCGGTGAGCCAGGATGCTAACACCCACCACGCCGGCTGCCCCACAGGAAAGGCCCTGCCATCCACCTCACCACTGATGGCCTCAGGGATGCTGTTCCCACGATCCCGTCCAGAAAAAGGAACAGATTCCAGACAACAAGAACTCAAAAGACACTGATGTGAGAAAGAGGATCAGTGTGGATTTGCTGGTCCTTTGTCCAACTGAGACAAAGTCAGGAAGACAAAGAGGGAAGGCCATAAGATGACCGGTGCTTTGTGAGTACCCTGTGAGATTCAATCATTCCATGTCCTGAGGAAGAAATCAGACTTGGCCAGGCACGGTGGCTCACACCTGTATCCCAGCACTTTGGGAGGCCAAGGCGGGTGGATCACCTGAGATCAGGGGTTTGAGACCAGCCTGGCCAACATGGTGAAACTCTGTCTCTACTAAAAATACAACAATTAGCTGGGCATGGTGGTGGTGGGCACCTGTAATCCCAGCTACTTGGGAGGCTGAGGCAGGAAAATTGCTTGAACCTGGGAGGCAGGGGTTGCAGTGAGCCGAGATCATTCCATTGTACTCCAGCCTGAGTGACAAGAAGGAGACCTCCTCTCAAAAAAAAAAAAAAAAAAGAAAAAGAAAGAAAGAAAAGAAAGAAATCAGGCTCTTGGTGGTGGTAAATATAGAAAAGCTGCTCCGGGGGCTCCAGGGTGGGGGACGGAATTTTCTTCCTCCTTCACATGGGCCTGATGATTCAGAGTCATGGGGAGAGTTTCTGTTCTTTCCTGTGATGCCCACATCAGCCTGGAGGGATGGGCAGGGCAGGGGCTGCCACCCAGAGTTGACAGCTTAGGGAAGTGAAATGAGGGATTTGAAGTGAGTTGCCCAGAGTCACAGCACTCAGGAGTGATGGATCTGGGACAAGAATGTAGATGGTTTTCTGGGGACAGAGGTCCCTGAACGCCTGAGATCTCTAAATCATGGCCTGGACCCTGAACCAGGACCTCTTTTCACTCCCTTTCTCAACCCTCCTGCCCCAGGTCTCTTCAGGAAGATGGATGCCTGGAGGTGGCTGAGTCCAGAGAAGAGCTTCAATCATTCAAAACAGAAACCTCCAGCCCCTGGCCTTGCTTTGTGGTGAGCATGTGACCAGTGACCACCCCAAGGGACCAGGGGTCTGCCTGGCCCCCAAGCTGGCTCAGGACTCAGGATGTTCCGAGCCAACTGCCACTTAACGGCTGTGCCAAAAAAAACTTTCCTTCAACTGACCAACCCTGCATGAGCAGTTAATGGAAGTTAACTGAAAACGTGGCCACTGGGGCTGGTGCATCAGTGGTTTGATGCATTAAGTCTATGACCCATCCATCTTGCTGACGGCTGACCTGAGCAGCAACCTGAGAGTGGACAGCACCTCGACGAAGGGCACTGAATGGCCCGGAAGCCACCCTGGTGAGCAGGCCCTCCAGGTTAATGAGAGATAGGTAAGGTGGGCCCCAGGCCATGAGCAGGTGCCGGAGGAGAAGGACCGTGAGCAGAAAAGCAAGTGCCTCCGCCTGCTCACAGGAGACAACCCAGATAGACCAAAAGCCAAGAGCACAAAACTATGTGACAGCTGAGACCAATGTCGGCTTTTTAGACCTTGAAGGCAAGCGTGTTGGTGTTACAGTGACAGAATTAGAACCTGGGGGAAGGTGACAGAGCTGATGAAAATTTGAAGGCGGAGGTTGCAGTGAGCCGAGATTGTGCCACTGCACTCCAGCCTGGACGACAGAGGGAGACCCCATCTCAAAAAACAAACAAAAAAAAAAAAGAAAGAAAAGGAGAGTTCTCATCCCAGCCAAGTATAAAGATGCAACTTTTCCAAGAAAAAAGAAACAGAAGGAAATGATGTGTGACCTGTAAATTACATGTAAAGAACACAGTAAAGGTCGAACTTCTGAGGCATCAGTCTGAGAAGTTTTTTTTTTTTTTTTTGAGACGGAGTCTCGCTCTGCTGCCAGGCTGGAGTGCAGTGGCGGGTCTCAGCTCACTGCAAGCTCCGCCTCCCGGGTTTACGCCATTCTCCTGCCTCAGCCTCCGAGTAGCTGGGACTACAGGCGCCTGCCACGTCGCCCGGCTAGTTTTTTGTATTTTTTTTAGTAGAGACAGGGTTTCACCGTGTTAGCCAGGATGGTCTCGATCTCCTGACCTCGTGATCCCCCGTCTCGGCCTCCCAAAGTGCTGGGATTACAGGCTTGAGCCACCACGCCCGGCCGAGAAGTTTTTAAGAAGAAATAGGCCGGCGCGGTGGCTCAAGTCTGTAATCCCAGCACTTTGGGAGGCCGAGACGGGCGGATCACAGGTCAGGAGATCGAGACCATCCTGGCTAACACGGTGAAACCCTGTCTCTACTAAAAAAATACAAAAAAATAGCCGGGCGACGTGGCAGGCGCCAGCTACTCGGGAGGCTGAGGCAGGAGAATGGCGTAAACCCGGCAGGCGGAGCTTGCAGTGAGCTGAGATCCGGCCACTGCACTCCAGCCTGGGCGACAGAGCAAGACTCCGTCTCAAAAAAAAAAAAAAAGAAAGAAAAGGAGAGTTCTCATCCCAGCCAAGTATAAAGATGCAACTTTTCCAAGAAAAAAGAAACAGAAGGAAATGATGTGTGACCTGTAAATTACATGTAAAGAACACAGTAAAGGTCGAACTTCTGAGGCATCAGTCTGAGAAGTTTTTTTTTTTTTTTTTGAGACGGAGTCTCGCTCTGCTGCCCAGGCTGGAGTGCAGTGGCCGGGTCTCAGCTCACTGCAAGCTCCGCCTCCCGGGTTTACGCCATTCTCCTGCCTCAGCCTCCCGAGTAGCTGGGACTACAGGCGCCTGCCACTCGCCCGGCTAGTTTTTTGTATTTTTTTTAGTAGAGACAGGGTTTCACCGTGTTAGCCAGGATGGTCTCGATCTCCTGACCTCGTGATCACCCGTCTCGGCCTCCCAAAGTGCTGGGATTACAGGCTTGAGCCACCACGCCCGGCCGAGAAGTTTTTAAGAAGAAATAGGCCGGCGCGGTGGCTCAGTCTGTAATCCCAGCACTTTGGGAGGCCGAGACGGGCGGATCACAAGGTCAGGAGATCGAGACCATCCTGGCTAACACGGTGAAACCTGTCTCTACTAAAAAAATACAAAAAAATAGCCGGGCGACGTGGCAGTCGCCAGCTACTCGGGAGGCTGAGGCAGGAGAATGGCGTAAACCCGGCAGGCGGAGCTTGCAGTGAGCTGAGATCCGGCCACTGCACTCCAGCCTGGGCGACAGAGCAAGACTCCGTCTCAAAAAAAAAAAAAAGAAGAAATAGATTTCAGAATGAAAAATTGTTACCTCTTGTATTCTCACTGAGAACAAATTCATATCTTAAGAATAGTTTACTTTTCAATCAAAATTCTAGTTTGATATTAGCGTACGTTTAACATTGTAGCTAATTTTAATAAGACCTTATAAACAAATCTATCCCAGTTTTGATTGGGATTAGAAATTATGAGGTTATAAAACATTTGTTTCACAAGTCTTTTACCACCCCATAACTTTTTCTGTTTTATAACTGTTTACATTCATTCAGTTGTATTTATCTTTTAAATTTTTCTTTACAACAATCCCCAAAACTTTTAAACGAGGCAACATTGTTTCAAATCATGAAATAACTCATCATTGTTTGTAGCAGTCTCTGCATTCAGCCTGCTCTAATATTTGGTTTCAGCTTTGGATGTCTCTATTCAGAAGACTGGCCTGTAATCTCCCTCTCGTGGGCTGTCTCATACCACACTTGGTATCAAGATTCTCCGGATCTGGTGAAGGCAGTGTTGCTGTGTTCCTTCTGGATCTATTCTATGGAAAAGTGTGCATAAACTTGGCATGGGAAACGGGACATTTTCCTAAATAGAGGAAAATGTTTAAGGCAAAAATCTTGATAGAAAAATCAAGAATACAAATTGAGCCGTAAAACTCTAAAATTTGTACATCTATAGACAAACTGGAGTTGGGGAAATTAAAAAAAAAATATCAGGGAGACATTTGAAGTCCAAGCGGCTGATCTGAAGAAACTGCAGTGTGAAGAGGGAAGTGAGCACACCTTGAGAAGAGCAGCAAAGGTCGCCTCCCGTCGTGATCGCTGGTCTCCTCGCTCTGCACAGTGTCAAACGGCAGTTCACAGAGTGGCAGCCGGGACGGAGGCAGGACCTTCATCATGAGATGGCAGTGGGTGCACTCAGGGTGCTACGGCCGTAGACAAGGGCTCCATCTTCAGATGACCTCAGTGACAGGTCACCGTAGAATGTTCAAACGAACACGTGCCACACTATGGGGTCCAGCTGCTTCTATCTAGACCAATTTCTTTTGGTTGCAAATTCTACTTTCTTTTTAAAAGCCAGCATTTCTCATGAGGAAAATGCTCTCTGCCATGCAGTCTGTCCCTGAAGCTGTCACCTACAGATGCCATCTTGAATCAGGGCTTAGTTGGTAATGGACTCTTACATTTGCTCACCAAGAAATTCTGCAATTCATCTATAATTTCCATGGTGAGATTTGCATATCATAATGCAAATAAAGTGGAAAGAAGCCAAGATAAATAAAATTCCCATCTTAGACAAAGAAAGAAGACTCTACCTGGTGAAGAGCTAGGGTCACCTCCGGAAACATCTCACTAGTCATTGTTGCTAGGAAACATAGAGTCTCTGGCAGCCGTGGGAGCTGCTGAAGGACCTCTGGCAGCCTTGGGTGCTGAGGAACAGGGCTGGCATGTGTGGAGGAGATAGGCGAGAGCACAAACCAAGCTGCTGCTGGGCCACCCTCCTTGGTGGTAAAGGAGGCAGAGGAGACCATCAGGAGAGCCCTGGGAGACAGAGCCTTGGGTCTCTGGCTAAGCCACCCTCATCACTGTGAAGTACGCAGTCTGTTCACACAGGCAGCACACAAATGCACGACATCACTCCAGAACAGGGTCTCCTCACAGAAAGAGGCCTGGTAAATATCCTCTTTTTTGTAAAAATGTTACTACGTCATCTAACTTTCCTAAAAATACCTATGCTCCTACTGCAGTTATTTTAATGGACTTTAAAATACGGTGAGCTACACACAATATTTACTATTTTAATCTTTAATTTCACGATCCAGGAGCAGACAGGACTATAACAGCAGACAGAGAGGGGAGCCCAGGCACTTCCCCCTGACCCTGAATCAGAATCCACATAGGAACCTGAAAATGTGTGGGACTCAGCAGACTGCGGAGGGTGAGCAGGAAGCCTTTTCACACTTCTGGTCTGTCTCAGCGCTCGGCTGTGTGTACTAGAACATCACTGGTGCCCCAAGATGGACTGCCCAGGGCTGAGCTCTGGGATGAGAAGGAACAAGGAGGACACGACCCCTACCCTCACAGTGACCAGCCATGGCCAGGATCCCTCCACCCATGGATGGCAGGTCACAGCCTTTGGCACTGATAATTCCAAGCCGATCTCAGAGAAACAAGCAAAGTGATGTCTTATGGGTCACAAGGGAGCTTTGCAAGGAACAACTGGCCTCTGGGGCAGCCCCTCCCTTTGCTTAGCTCATCCTACACTGGAACTGGCTCCTCTCCCACCTCTGCTGCAACTAGTGTGAAGCAGCTGCCCTGGCCAGGAGCTGTAAGGCTCCCTCCAGTTAAATAGGATTCTGGCCAACACACACCAGCCCCATGCACACAATGCCACCCTACGTAGAGAACGCGGCGGCTCCCAGGGACTGCAGAATGTGCCCATCTCTCCTTATTTGGAGCAACCACTTCTCCCACCACAGCCTGGGTCCTCAGTCACAACAGGAAGTTCAACTCCGGCTGCCTATCTACAGGAAAGCCAGCGAGACGGTGGCACATTCCTCATCATCTGGATTATTCGTCCACATGGGAGAGATTGCCCCACATATACCGTTCTCCTTGACTCCTGAAGCTTCCTGTAATAACAGAAAACATATTGCTGTGATCATCAGGCTGTGCTGTGTCCTGTGTACACAGGTCTTTGCTAAACTTGGTGACATTAGAAAACCAGATGAAAAACTGTGTTAAAGTCTAAGGAACACAAAAGAACAGGACAAACCGCCTCACGCTACAGACACAATTTCCTTGAAGTATGTTTCCTCCAAGTCCATGTGGCTTGGCAATTAAGTAATTTTGTTCAAGGAAAGAATCAAACTGCTAAGGAAAAAGCTCACTGCCACACAGTGCTTGGCTGATGCTGTCATTTTATCCTGCTATTAAAATCAAGCCTCACTGGGAAACAGGCTCTCACTCAGAATTCACCTGACCGAGGACACTGTGTAAGTCATTTATAATACATACGGTCAGATTCTCATCTCGCAGGCTCATTCAGAAAAATAAAGCTAGGAAAGCAACTGTATTCCTCAGACAAATGCAGGGGTCTGATCTTCAGTTTCCATGGGGCCTCCTTTTTCTTCTCCCTGAGGTGTTCCTCCATTGGAATCTAGGAAGATAACGTGTGACCATCAGCAGGTGCAGGAAGGAGCAGGGAAGAACAGCTTTCTGGCCCCAGGCCGCCTCAGCAAGTAAAATAGCCCATCTTGAACAGGGCACAGCACCCAGGGCAGGCTGGACTTCCCTGCAGCCTCTCAGGGCTCCTGCCTCCTGATCGGACCTGAGCTCACTTGCCCTCCCTTCTTGAGTCCTTCCAAGGTCATTTCCTTCCTAGAATCCATCTGTGGTGCGTCTGTGTGTATCTGTCATTCTAGAATATTTTATACTTGGTAAAAAGAAACCATTGTTTAAGAGAACATTTCATTCTAGCCAAAATGTTCTATATATTCACTAATCTTTTGTTTTAAAGACAATAAAACAAACCTTTGAAAATACTAAGTTATCTTCTCATTTAAAGATAACTCCTACTTAGCAAGTGCTATCTGTCCTGGCACTCAGCCTTCTCAATGCAGTGTGTGTGTGTGTCGGGAGTCCGTTGCTGCTCACATGCACAGGGGCTCTGACACTGGGACAGCCCATCATGGGGGCAGCAGGTGAGGGTGCGGACCCTCCCCAACCCAGCCGCGCAGGGGAGATGGGTGGTATGCTAACACCCAAGTTGTTCCTTGAAACCACATTCGGTGCTAGGTCTTCACTGTGTTTACTCCTCAACTAAAGCATTTATTTTTCCTCTTTATTATTTTTTTGAGAGACAGTCTCTGTCACCCAAGCTGGATTCTAGTAACATGATCTCTGCTCACTGGAACCTGTGCTTTCTGGGCTCCGGTGATCCTCCCCACTCAGCCTCCGAGGTAGCTGGGACTATAGGTGCACCACCACACACAGCTGATTTTTTTTTTTAATAGATACGGGGTTTCACCATGTTGCCTAGGCTGATCTCCACCTCCTGGACTCAAGCCATCCTCTTGCCTCAGCCTCCTGAAGTGCTAGTATTACAGGCGTGAGCCACCCACCTGGCCAACTGGAGCATTTCTGAGGCTTGTGATGGTCCTATTATTAAACACAATAGAGCACGTCCCTGATTATTCTCTGCTTTTGACCACGAAATGACAATGACCCCACCACTGCTGCCGACAGCCTGTGAGCTCTCTGTGTGTTTCACATTAACGATCACACCTAAGTCCACTGGAAAATGTGACTATTCCTACCCTGGGTTAGGGAATCTTTGAGACCTCCCTACGCTCAGTGTTTGGGGCCTCTCTAGGCTCTCATCCTTCCACATCAGACAGATACCGGAATTCCCTGGCATGACGAGTTATACCAGGGCTGGCTGGTGAGTGCACAACAGTAGCCCAGTGCATCAACCCTCCATCCATTCCTGAGTTCACATTCGCCTCTTCCATTTAGGAGATCGAGAGCCTGGGAAACTCATCTCTGCACCATCTCTGAGCAGTGTGGATGTAAAATTTACCTTCAGGGACAGCTGTGGTGGAGGATCAATGGGTTAATTATGTGAAGTGTGCAGTGGTAATGCAATTTTTTAGGAAAAGTGCTCCCTGGGTTGTGCTCTGTACAGGGAAACATGCTTTCTGGGGAAATGCACATGCACTCCCAAGACATTCCCAATCACTCCTCCCCACCCTGATGCACACCACACTATTCCATCTACATGACAATCCTGCCTCCCTCCCCACCCCAATGCACACCACACTATTCCATCTGCATAACAGTCTTGTCTACCTCCCCACCCCGATGCACACCACACTATTCCATCTACATGACAATCCTGCCTCCCTCCCCACCCCAATGCACACCACACTATTCCATCTGCATAACAGTCTTGTCTACCTCCCCACCCCGATGCACACCACACTATTCCATCTACTTGACAATCCTGCCTCCCTAGACTCCAGTGGATGGTCACAGTTCTTTATTGGACTCAGTGTTTTTTATACTGAACTGTCCAAACCTCATTTCTGTCAGGAAGCTCAAACTGAAGTGGCTCTCCAGCAAAAGCAGGATAGGAAGTGCTACCTTTGGCAACACTAAAGATCTCTCCTTAGAAAGCAGCGCTTCCAGAACACATACCTTTTTCTTTGGCGCATTTGTCGGCCTGCATTTACAGAAAGACACTGTGAGCTTCAGACCATCCTGTGTCCTGTGTGCACAGGTCTTTTCTTCACTTGGTGACATCAGAAAACCAGATGGGAAATCGTGTTCAAAGGAACACAGAAGAACAGAAGGAGCCGACTCATGCTAAAGTTTTTCCTGGAGGATGTTTCCTCTCAAGGTCATGTTGCTTGGCAGTTAAGTGATTTTGCCCCAAGGGGAGAATCAAGCTGCTAAGCCACTCAGTGTGTGGCTGATGCTGTCATTTTCTCCTGCTGCCTTAAGTCAAGCCTCAGTGGGGAACAGATGCTCCTTCAGAATTTCCCCCACCAACGACACCGTACAAGTCACCTATGATACATATGATCATATCTTAAGAAAATAACTTTCTCTCAGATAAAACCAGGTGGCCTGACCTTCAAATGCCATGGGCATCCTCATCTGAGCTCACTGGCGAGGCCTTCCAGGGGATCCTCAGCGGGAACTAGGAGAACACAGAGTGGCCGTGAGCACCTTGGCGGTGTTGCCCATAAACAATTCAGAGGCCGGGCGCGGTGGCTCAAGCCTGTAATCCCAGCACTTTGGGAGGCCGAGACGGGCGGATCACGAGGTTAGGAGATCGAGACCATCCTGGCTAGCATGGTGAAACCCCGTCTCTACTAAAAATACAAAAAACTACCCGGGCGAGGTGGCGGGCGCCTGTAGTCCCAGCTACTCGGGAGGCTGAGGCAGGAGAATGGCGTGAACCCGGGAGGCGGAGCTTGCAGTGAGCCGAGATTGCGCCACTGCACTCCAGTCTGGGTGACAGAGCGAGACTCCACCTCAAAAAAAAAAAAAAAAAACAATTCAGAGCCACTGGTTGACATAGGTGTGGGCCACTCCACACTCCACTCGACCTGGGTGGAGAAACCAACTCCAGTGAAACACATGTAATTTTCTTTAAGACTGGAAGGATCTATTTCTATGTTTACTCAAAGAAGCAGTAAACTTCTTCCAAGGGAGAATTTGGCTACTTTCAGCCTCATGGAGGAAGTGTGAAGGGGGTGCCCTTGTACCCTCTACACAGGAGAGGTGCGATGTGCTACTGGCAGCCTAGGAGAGCCAGCAGCAGAGAGGAACTGGAGCCCCAGAGAAGCCAATTCTTCCCCCAAAGAAATGATGCCCAGGATCACATTCACCCCTAACAAGGGGAAGTCATGGACCTGTGCTGGGAGGATGGCTATGAACAAACACCTCAACGACCCCAATATGGATGACTCTTGACAGACATCTGGACTCACCCCAATGAAGACTGCTGGGAACTGGGCTAATCCCACTGAGGATGATTAACACCTGGGCTGAGCCCCCCTGGGGACAACAATGAGGATGTCTATGAAAACTTGGGTGTTCTCAGAAGAGGACGGCTATGAACACATGGCCTGGGCCCACTGAAAACTGCTGCTAGGCTGGGCCCAGGAGGCAGCTTTGAACAGATGGACTGATCAGGACAAGGATAGCTGTGAATACTTGGGCGGGCTGGCCCAGATGAAAAGGGTTATTAACTTCTGGGCTGGTCCCCAATTAGGACATATGAGAAAACCTGGACTTCCCCAAGTAATGATTGCAACGAACAACTGGGCTCGGTCCGATGAGGATAGTTGTGAACACCTGTGCTGTGCTCAATGCGGATGACTGTGTACAATGGGGTCTGGCCAACGACAGGTGTGTGTGTGTGTGTGTGTGTTTGTGTGTGTGTGTGTGTGTGTGGTGTGTGTGTGTGTGTGTGTGTGTGTGTGAACAACAAGGCTGTTTACTTCACCTGGGTGCAGGCGGGCTGAGTCCGAAAAAAGGAGTCAGCGAAGGGTGGTGGGATTATCATTAGTTCTTATAGGTTTCGGAATAGGCAGTAGAGTTAAAAGCAATGTTTTGGGGGCAGGGGGTGGAGCTCACAAAGTACATTCTCAAGTGTGGGGAAAATTACAAAGAACCTTCTTAAGAGTGGGGGAGATCATAAAGAACCTTCTTAAAGGTGGCGGTAATTGCAAAGTACATTGATCATTTAGGTAGGACAGAAATAAATCACAACAGTGAAATGTCATCAGTTAAGGCTGTTTTCACTTCTTTTGTGCATCTTCAGTTGCTTCAGGCCATCTGGATGTATACGTGCAGGTCACAGGGGATATGATGGCTTAGCTTGGGCTCAGAGGCCTGATATTCCTGTCTTCTTATATTAATAAGAAAAATAAAACAAAATAGTGGTAAAGTGTTGGGGTGGTGAAAATTCTGGGGGGTGGTATGGAGAGATAATGTGCAATGTTTCTCAGGGCTGCTTCGAGCGGGATTAGGGGTAGCACGGGAACCTATGGTGCGAGAGATTCAACTGAAGAAAGATTTTGGGGTAAGGGGTGATACTGTGGGGTTGGTAGAAGGAGCATTTGTCGTACAGAATTACTGGTGATGGCCTGGATGCGGTTTTGTATGAACTGAGAAACTAAATGAAAGACACAAGTTCCGAATAAAGTAAGAGGAGGAGAAATATAGGTATTAAAGGACTAAGAATTGGGAGTACCCAGGACATCCAATTAGAGAGTGTCCAAGGGGGTTCAACGTTATTGTTTGCTTGACTGGCGAGTTTTTGGGCTCTATCCTTGAGTTTTATGTTGTCATGTAACAGGCCAGAATGATTTAGGTAAAAACAACACTCTTCATTTAAAAATATACGGAGTCCTCTTTTTTCAGCAGTAAGTCAAGGCCTCGGCAATTTTGGAGGAATTTTTTTGTTAAAGAAGGATTAGAAACGGCTAGGAAAGAGTAAGTTTGATAGTGTGGTGGAGATGGCTGGGGAAAAGTACAGGGTGGCCTAGGAACGGGAACCAGAGTAAGAGTAAGTATAAAAGTAAAGAATAGGACTTCATCAGGGTGAAAGTATTGGAGGGTACCTTGCCACTGAAGATCTTCTATCCACTTCAAGAAAGTCTTAAGGGTGGCAGACTGAGGTAAAACCAGGAGCCACTAAATACCAAGAGCTTGAGAAACTGCTTGGGTGATTTGACTAATAAAGGCCAGTCTGTTATTGGACTGTATAGAGGTGGGACGGCCAAACCGAGGAATTATGTCTGACAGAAGAGAAGAAATGACCACGGTGACCTTCTCAGACCCTGTGGGAAAGGCCTCTACCCATCTAGTGAAAGTGTCTACCCAGACCAAGAGGTATTTTAGTTTCCTGACTGGAGGCATGTGAGTAAAGTCAATTTGCCAGTTCTGGGCGGGGACAAATCCCCGAGCTTGATGTGTAGGGAAGGGAGGGGGCTCAGTAATTCTTGAGAAGTAGAAGAATAGCAGATGGCACACTGAGAAGTTATCTCCTTGAGGACAGATTTCCACGATGGAAAGGAAATGAGAGGTTCTAAGAGGTGGGCCAGCGGCTTGTAACCTACATGGAAAAGGTTATGAAATGATGACAGAATAGAATGGGTCTGTGAGACTGGAAGGAGATATTTTCTTTGGTCCAAGAACTATTTGCCTTGTGCAGGAAGAGATAGGTGGAGTTTCAGTGAGGGAGTAGGGGGGAGTGGCCAAGTGAGAAGGAGAAAAACTGCCCTGAGGGACAGAAGTTGGAAAGCTTGCTGCTGTTTTGCTATCTTATCAGCGTAAGCATTGTCCTGAGTGATGGGATCTCATGCCTTTTGATGGCCTTTGCAATGAATGATTCGAGCTTTCTTTGGAAATGACGCGGCCTTGAAAAGTTTTTATTAAAGAGGCATTAATGATGAAGGACTCTTGCATAGTGAGGAAACTTCTTTCTGCCTGTATAACAGCACGGTGGTGCAGGATATAGAAGGCGTAGCCAGTATAAATATTGACGCGTAGTCCTTTTGCAAGAGTGAGGGCTCCAGTTAAGGCAATGAGTTCGGCTTGCTGAGAGGTAGTGGAGGGGACAGAGCGGTGGCCTCAATGATAGATGTGGAAGATACTGTAGCATAGCCTGCCTTTGCTGGTGAGTGGCGATTAGGCCTGGTGGAACTGCCATCAATAAACCAATTGTGATCAGGGTGAGGAACAGTAAAGAAGGAAACATAGTTTGGAAACAGAGTGAATGCCAGGTGGATCAGAGAGATAACAGTCAAGGAGGTCAGGTGTGGTATCAGGAATAACGTGGGGGCCAGCCTAAAACAGCAAGGTCAAGTTGTTTGGACAGAAAGGCTACAGGGCACGGTCCCGGCTCTTGTGTAACAATTCCGACCACACAGCCCTGCAGCTTCGGCTGTGTGTGATGAAAAAGGGTTGGGATGAGTTAGGGAGAGCTAGTGTGGGGGCAGCTTCTAGGGCTGTTTTTAAGAAATGGAAAGAGAAGTGAGGAAAGGATTTAGGATCAATGGGGTCAGCTAGGTTTCCTTTTGTGAGTTTCTATAATGGTTTTGTTAGGACAGCAAAACCAGGTATCCAAAGGCGAAAGTATCCAACCATGCCTAAGAAGAAGGGAGTTGTTTTGTAGAAAAAAGGTGTTGGGTTTAAGAGATTGGTTGGACATGATCGGCAGGGAGAGCACGGTGTTCTTATGTAGAATTATGCCAAGGTAGGTGACGGATGGAGAAGAAATTTGAGCTTTGGAGGGGGATACCCTTGAAGAATAAATGTGAAGGAGCAGGAGGGTGTCTTGTTGAGAAGATTCAAAGGATGAGCTACAAAGTACAAAGTCTTTGACTACAAAGTCTTTGACTACAAAGTCATCAATATATTGAATAAGGTGAGAAGCAGAGGGGTGGAAAGAAAGTAAATCATGGGAAACAGCTTGGAGGCTGAAGTAATGAGGGCTGTCCCTGAAGCCTTGCAGCAGTAGAGCCCAGGTAAGCTGCTGGGACTGATGGGTGTCAGCGTCAGTCTGGGGTAAAAGCAGAGAGGCTGGGACGAGGGGTGCAGGGGGATAGTGAAAAAAGCATCTTTAAGATCAAGAACTGAATAGTGAGTTGTGGAGGAAGGTACTGAGGACGTTAAGAGTGTATGAGTTGGGCACTACAGGGTGGACAGGCAAAACAATTGGTTGAAAAGGCGCAGATCCTTAACTAACCTGTAAGACTTGTCTGGTTTTTAGACAGGTAAAAGGGAGAATTGTAAGGAGAGTTTATAGGTTTTAGAAGGCCATGCTGTAACAGGCGAGTGATAACAGGCTTTAATCCTTTTAAAGCGTGTTGTGGGATGGGATATTGGCATCCAGCGGGGTAAGGGTAATTCGGTTTTAATGAGATAGTAAGGGGTACATGATCGGTCGCCAAGGAGGGAGTAGAGGTGTCCCATACCTGTGGGTTAAGGTGGGGAGATACAAGGTGAGGATGCGAAGAAGGCTTTGAAATGGGGGAAAAGGCAGCAATGAGGTGTGGCTGTAGCCCAGAAATAGTCAGGGAAGCAGATAATTTAGTTAAAATGCCTCGACCTAATAAGGGAGCTGGGCAGGTGGGATAACTAAAAAGGAGTGCTTAAAAGAGTATTGTCCAAGTTGGCACCAGAGTTGGGGAGTTTTAAGGGGTTTAGAAGCCTGGCCGTCAATACTCACAACAGTTATGGAGGCAAAGGAAACAAGACTCTTGAAAAGAAGGTAATATGGAGTGGGTAGCCTCCGTATTGATTAAGAAGGGGACGGACTTACCCTCCACTATAGGAGTTATCCAAAGCATCTGTGATGGTCCGGGAGGCTTCCAAGGCAATGGGGCAGCGTCAGTCTTCAGTTGCTAAGCTGAGAAGGTGTAGAGAGCCTTGGGCCAGAGTTCCAAGGGCTCTGGGAGGGGGTGCTGGGCGAGTTGGACAGTCCGATTTCCAGTGGGGTCCCGCACAGATGGGACACGGCTTAGGAGGAATCCCGGGCTGCGGGCATTCCTTGGCCCAGTGGCCAGATTTCTGGCACTTGTAGCAAGCTCCTGGGGGATGAGGTTCTGAAGGAACCCCTGACAGCGGCCAATGACAGCTTTGACAAATTTAGTAGGCACCAGTGAGGAAGGGTGTGAAAGCATGAGCTACTCCCGGTAATTAAAGCATTGCAGACCTTGGCTTGGCCCAGTGAGACTGAATGTGAATATCTGGCCTGGGGCGAAGGAGAATAGCTGTGAACACCTGTGCCCGGACCAATGAGGATGGCTGTGAATACCTGGGCTGGGCCCAAGGAGACAGCTTGGAATAACTGGGATGGGCCCAGAACATATGGCTATCAACACCTGGGCTGACCCCAATGTGAACAGCTAGAAACATCTGGTGTGTGCTCAGGAGGACAGTTCTGTTCATTTTGGCTGAGTTGAATGAGGACAGCTGTGAACATCTGCACCGTGCCTAATTAAGATGATGGTGAACAGATGGGCTGTCCCCATGGGGGACATCTGGGAAGCCCTGGCCTGGGACCATGGAAACTGCTGGAACCAACTGGGAGAAGTCTTGTGAGGAAAGCAATGAACTCCAGGGCTGGGCCCAGTATGGATGGCTGTCATTACCTGGGATGGCCTCTATGAGGGTGGCTGGAACCAATTAGCACACGTGTGAACAAACTAGCTGGCCGGATCAGGACAGCTGTGAACATCTGGGCTGGCTGTCACGTGAAGGACAGAGAACTCCGTGGCTGGCTTAGATGAGGACTACTGTGAACACCGGTTCAGGCTTAGATGAAGACAGCTGGGAAACCCTGGGCTGGACATAAGATGGCGATGAACAGGTGGCCTCGGACCAATGAAAATGATTCTTACCCTGGGCTTCATGTCATTGAGAGGAAGCGTGAACTCCTGGGCTTGCTTTGATACTGATAGCTATGAAAAACTGTTGCTATAAAGAGCTGAGCTCACACAAACGAGGGAGGCTGTGAACACCTGGGCTGACCTGGATGGGGATGACTGTGAACACATAGCCTGGGCCCAGTGAGGACAAGTACTAACACCTGGGCTAGATACCAAGGAGGACAGCTGTGAACGCCTTGGCTGGGCTCCATAAGGACAACTTGGGAGTGTTTGGGCTCGGCCCTAAGTAAATAGCTGTGAACCCCTGAGCTGGGCCCAGTGAGGGCTGCCATGAAAACCTGGGCAGGGCCAGCGAGGACAGCTGTGAACATCTGGCCTGGGTCCAAAGAGAACAGCTGAGAACACTTGGGCTAAGCCAGTAAGGACAGCTGTGGCACCAGGGATGATTGCCATGTAGACAGCTGTAAACACTGTGGCTGGTCGCATGAGCACAGCTATGAATGTCTAGTCTGGGCCCAGTAAAGACAGCCAAAAACACCTGCCCTGGTTTCAGTGAGAGCCACTGTGAGCGACTGAGCCTGCCCCCATGAGGATGCCTATAAACAGCTGGCTGGGCCCAAGATGAATGGCTCTCGACACCTAAACCCACCCCGAGAAAGATGCTGTGAACAACTGGGCTAACCCCACTGAGGACGACTATTAACACCTGGGCTGGGTCCAAGTGAGGGCGACTTCGGCTGGACCCGGAAAGGACAGCTGTGAACACCTTGGCTTTCTCTGATGAAGACGGCTATGAACCCATGGCCTGGGCCCAACGTGCAAAGCTGTGAACACCTGCGTTGGTCCCAGTGAGGGAAGCTGGGAAAACCTGGGCTGGGCCCAGTGGAAGCAGCAGTGAACAACCAGGCTGGCCACAAGAGGACAGCACACGGAAACGGATCATGATGAGGACGGCCGTGAATGCCTGGAAACAAAGCTACCTGAAGTCATTGCACTTCATTTTCATAAAGGGAGTACTATTTCATCTGTTCACAGCAAAAACTGGCAGAATCATCATGCTCTGGCTTTTATGAAGCTGATCCCCATGAGTAGAAAAATCCTACGAAGCTGAACTCAGAGATAACTGTTTAAAAAGCTGACTCCAATGGTTCACATTAATGAGCTCTTGTAAAGAGCCTTCTGGATAGAGCATTCCATCTGATGTCTTTCCTGGAAAAAAAAAGGCGGGGGGGAGGGGGCGCTCTGGGCAGAAAGGGGCAGAAGAAAGTGGAAGTCCACGCCTGGGCTCGCCTGCCAGCTGTAGCTGACCCCTGGCTAGGGCACTGCAAAGCCAACCCAGCCTGTGCTTCCTTTCAGACCCCAGCTCCCCGGCAGGCTGGCTCCTTCTCTGGAAGCTTCCTCCCTGCTCTGGGAATGACACTTCATGGATTCATCTGTTTGCATTTTCCGGATGACATCACACTCAATTTTTTTCTTTTTTTGCCTTTCTCTCCCTCTGTTCACCTCTCACCTCTTAAAATCCTGTTTGTCCCACTTCCCTGTCCTTTGGAAAAGTAGTAACACCCGCCAATGACCATCTCTGCAGTCCCCAGACTCCCTCTCCCTGTCATCATTAATAAAGGTGACACCGCAGCTTGGCGTGAATGCAGGTCCTCCCCGACACGCCCTACCCCCCCATCTCTTGGAGCGTATAGTTCCCTGACTGCAAAACCCCTGCCTTTGAAGGTTTCTTCCTGCACCCAGCTCCCTTATCTATATTCTGAGTCACACTCAAAGAAAAATCAAGTGACACAGTGAAAAATGCCATTCGGAGAGCTGGCCTGGTGGAGCCGACATCAGATCAACTTATTAAAGCCCCACATCTACTAATTCCACCTAGAAAAAAAAGATGTCAAAGTTGTTTGGACTGATTTGTTCCTCAAAATCTCCCCTGACTGTCGCCCTGGCAGGGCCAGAGAAATCCCAGCAAAAGTCTAATCAAAGTTAAAGCTCAGAGTTGGAGAGCTGACGGGGTGGATGCTTCTTGGGAACGATCCTGCAAGCCAGCCTCCCTGCCGCACAGATGGGGAAACCCTGGACCAGAGGGGTTAGGTGGTTTCCCCACAGTCACATTACAACCCAGGCACGTGATCACTGTGTTGAGTTGACTTTATCACCCTCTACCACCTTCAAACAGCAGTCCCCTGAACCTCCAAGTTTCCCACAAAGAGATTGTTCTCTCCCAGCCTTATTTTGCCAGAGGGCTGTCCAGGTGCCCAAGATAAATGAACCTTAAGGCTGATATTTGAATAATACATTCTTATTTCTCTGACCAAATAGGTTTCCAGATTTGGGGCAGAACAAGCCATTCAGCAATTATTTTATCTTTCAAAACAAATGGAATGCATGTCCCTATTACCACTATTCATTGCCGCTTTGTCCATCACATTCTGTGCACAGCATCCAAATCTGGTTAGGAACATCAGATTAAAAACCAAATGACTGATCACTGAAATCACTCTGCATAATGAAAATCGTCTGGACGTGGCTTTAAGGAGCCTCAGGGCAGGAACAGGGTGGGACATGTGAGGCCTCACTTTCATCACTGTAGCCAGAGATCTTCAAAAGGGCAGACTGCAGGCCTCACGGAGCCCACAGAAATGTTTGGTTTGGCCAGCATCATGTTTCTAAAACATTTGAATTTGTTGTCAATATTTAAAAACCAGAAGAATTTGCATTAAATTTTGAATATTCAGTTTCTCTTGGACATTTGGAAGATCCAGCAATCCCAGTCTTTCCAAGGAGCTGCCCCATGGAGAGGGCAGGCCCTTTCTAGGCAGGCAAGGCCTGGCCTCATTCTAAGGTGACCAACTCATCTTGGTCAGGTGGGGGACGTTTCCTGGGAGACCCCTCAGTCCTAGGTACCAGGACAGTTGGTCACCCCATCTAGTTCTCTCACTGATGTTATCTGCCTGAAACCTGTGGACACTGCACGTGTGACCTCTTCTCTACAGCCTCCGCCACTCCCCTCCAGGGAATGCCTCTGCAGAACGACATGCAAAGCTGTCCGCTCTGAGAATTCTCCCCACTCTCCTACATACCACCTACTCTCAACTTCTCTTCACTCCTTGGCATTTGCAAAAGCCATGGATGCTGACACAAATGAAGTCCAATTCTTTTTTTTTTTTTTTTTTTGAGATGGAGTCTTACTCTGTCACCCAAGCTGGAGTGCAGTGGTGCGATCTCAGCTTGCTGCAACCTCCACCTTCTGGGTTCAAGAGAATCTCCTGCCTCAGCCTCCCAAGTAACTGGTATTACAAGCCCGACACCACGTCCAGTTAATTTTGTATTTTTAGTAGAGATAACGTTTCATCATGTTGGCCAGGCTGGTCTTGAGCTCCTGACCTCAAGTGATCCACCCGCCTCATCCTCCCAAAGTCCTGCGACTACAGGCTTGAGCCACCGTCTCCTGGCCATTTTTCTTTTCTGAAACAGAGCCTCGCTCTGATACCCAGGGTGAGTGCAGTGGCGTGATCATGGCTCACTGTAGCCCTGACTTGTTGGGCTCACGCAATCCTCTCACCTCAGCCTCCAGAGAAGCTGGGACCACGGGCACATGCCACCAGATCAAACTATTTTTTTAATGTTTTATAAAGACATGGTCTCGCTGTTATCTAGGGTAGTCTCAAACTCCTGGACTCAAGTGACTCTCCTGCCTTGGCCTCCTAAAGTGCAGAATTCATTTTTAAAGACCCACACAAGTGCCATTTCTTCCCCTGGGAAGCCTTCTCTATTCTCCCGGTACCAGGTAGAACAGGGCAGTCTGTCTGTGTTCTAACCACATTCAATTCTTCCTTTTACTTTGCTCATCACCATTAACACAGCATCAAGTGAGCTGACCCAGGGAGCACCCTTCCCAATAACTAGACGGAGTCAAAATTGTGATAAAATTGAAAAATGTGAAGATTTCAAAGCTTAAGTTGAAGTCTCAGTCTCTCTGCAGTTGTGAGCTTTGCACATCATTCATCAAAATGAAAAATGAAAACCATTCCACAAGTATCTGCACCAACTCCACAGTGGTATTTACCATGCCGAAGTCGAAGAACACTTGGACCCCGCTGAACACTGACCGCCAGTGTTTCTTCTGCCTGTAACGTGGTATCTTAATCCTATGTTGATGTGTCTGCCCCAGTGGCCCTGGAGATACTCAAGGGCAGCAACCTTCTTCCCAATCCTGTATCCTCGATGCCTACAACATAGAAAGCACTCAGTAAAAATATACCAAGGAGGGGAGTGCTGGACTCCCATCAAAGAGGTTAAGAGGACTGCCTTATTTGCTGTGGTTTTAAAGGACAAAGATCTTCTCAGCTGTCCCAGTGCTCACAGGGACGCTGAAGCTTAGCCGAGTGCCCTGAGCCGTATGACAAGCTGAAACAACCAGTCTACAATTGGGGTCAAGCTCTAATTCTTTCGGCCATTGATCATGAGATTACAAACTGTTGTCAGCGTTGGGGTCTTTTCTGGTAAGTAAAAGAGGATTCTAGGAAGATTTTCTCTCCTTCAAGCTTCAGACATACGCATCCAGCATCCAACTTCCTCCTGGACATTTCCACCCCACGGGCGGCTCGTATTAACATGTCAACATGATCCTTCCCCTCTCAGACCTTTCTTCCTCATTCCCGTGCTTCTTCTCAGAACCAGCCACTTTGGCCAGGGCAGAAATCCAGCCATAGTCCTTTGTTCCACCCTTTCTTTTGCTCCTCCCACATTCAATAAATCACTAAGCCCTGGGGATTTAGAAATTTGTCTTGAAATTAAAAAAAAAAAAATCTTGAATTTATTCATTTCTCTCCCCACACTCTTACTGCACTGATTGACGCTACTGTCATGACTACCTGGATGATTGCAGCAGCCTCCTAAATGCACCCCCTGCCTCCCACTCCGGCCCCTCTAATCGATTCTCCCTGTTGCAGTCAGTGTCTCTACAATGGAAATGAGACTAAGTCTCACTCCTACTTAAATGGATCCCACTTACTCACAGAGTCAAAATTCAAACCTCTTAGCATGGTGTTCAGTTCCCTGCATGACCTGGTCCTTCTTCCCTTTCAGCCTCATTTCTTCCACTCTTCCTACTCTTCCCTTTAAATTTTACCATCCGGCCACACAGAACTTGTACAAATTCCCCTCCAATCTGCACATCCAAATCATATTCTGATCACCACTGACAGCCTGACCACATGCTGTTCCCTTTACCAGAAGCATTGTTCTCCATCTGAGCCAACACACACATCTACCTACCTTTTAACGATTCACCTAGTCACCTCTGCTGAACTTCAGGGCCCGTATTTGAAATCACTTCATTTGGAAAAGCTTCTGGGATTTCCTCCATCCCTAGCAGGGATGGGGGCCCTCTTCTGAGCTCTCATGTCCCTGTGCATATCACTTTCATGGCACTGATGGCGGTTTTCAGGAACTCACCTTATCTGTTGACCTCAGGACTCGGAAGGCAGAGACTGGCTCAGTGTCCTACTTTCTCCTTATCTCTTTATCCCCAGCACCTGCACAGTGCCTGACACACAGGAGTTACTTCACCATTGCTTGCTCAATGAATGGATATAAAGTATGATCTCGGAAGATTCAGCGGGACATAGACTGGGAAAGTGTATCTACGTAGCATGTGTTCATTTAAGTTCAATTTGATGGGACATGGATTGGTGAAGGGCTCTCTTTAATCGAATAGGTTCCCCCAAAAAATTAGACAAACCTGGTCTGTATGAAAAGTGACTTCCTCATCGCATGATGGCTTGAGCCTGAGCAGAAACGGCAACAGCTTGTGGAGTACTGGCCATTCTTACCAGCCGCATTTTCCATGGACATAGTAGGAAACAACACTGGTCCCAGAGTGAGGAGTCCACAGTCTCAGCTCCGTCCTGCCACCTGTTGTCCCTGTGTCCCAGGATGGGTTGCTTTTCCTGCCTGGTCCTCACCTGTAATATAACGGTATGGAGCCAGCTCCTATGCTGAGTGTGGTGACTTGAATTCACCCACAGCTGAATTTGCATCCCAGCTTCTCCAATTACTGCTGTGCAGGCCTCTGTAAGTAATGCTGACTTCATGGGGATCGTACATAGATTAAATGTGATTACATTCCTTAAGTGGATAATGCCACTCTGCTCACAGAATAAGTGCTCAACAAATGGTTACACTGAAGCATACCAGCTCACCATAGGACTAAGTTATCAATGGATTATATGGTAAAGCTACACAGGCATAGCTAAGATTTGGGGCTGTTTAACTCTGAGTCATGCCTTTCCCTTGACCCCCCCCCACACAAAAAAATCTTTTTGTACACATTTGCAGCCCATTCTATCTTTGTAATGAAGCAACCAACCTGTTGGGAAAAAGCTGGTGAGTACTGGGAGAAGCTGAGGTAGGGCTTGCACGTAAGACTCCAGGGCTCAGGGCATAAAACCCCTCGTGGCCTTTAGAATGTGTCTGGACTTGCTGGCTCCTTGCTTCTTGCCCTCCTAAGCGCCTAGATCGATTGTATTCCCATTATCTCAAATAGCTGAACATATTCCGTATAATGGGCAACTGCCACAGCTGTAGATCCTGCACCTGCCCTTTCAACCCCCACATTCTCACCACCTGTTTCTCTGTTTGATCACCAATAAATAGTCTGGGGTTCCTGAGCTCCGGGCCTTCGCAGCCTCCACACCTGCGATGGCTCCCTGGTCCCACTATCTCTCAAACTGTCTTTTTCTCAGTCCTTTGACTCTGCCGGACTTCGTCACCCCCATGACCTCGTGTTGGACACTACCAATGTACATTATGATTAAAACAGTAAATCCTTATTGCACTCAATCAAGCCCCCAATTATGCTACTACCATAATGGGATTATATGTTTCATCTTGGAATTTTAAAGGCCTTAGAACTTCAAAGTATGTTCTGTTGCATACTGCCATTTCAAGATTGGCGGAATATTGCAAAGGAAACTTTCCTGCTCTTCTGAGGTCAGTGAATGTTTCCCCGTTTCATCCTAGGTCTCCTCTGAGTCTCCAAGGTCCCAGCTGGTGGAGAAGCACGGAGATGCCTTTCCAATGGATACTCTGTCCCTGGATTCCTCCTCCAGCAGAGGAAACATGTCCAAAGTGAGAGCCCAGAGGCCTGAGTTCTAGTCCTAACTTTGCCATCAATGAGTTAAGTGATTTTGGGTGAACCTTTTTTTTTTTTTTTTGAGATGGAGTCTCGCTCTGTCGCCCGGGCTGGAGTGCAGTGGCCAGATCTCAGCTCACTGCAAGCTCCGCCTCCCGGGTTCCCGCCATGCTCATGCCTCAGCCTCCCGAGTAGCTGGGACTACAGGCGCCCGCCACCTTGCCCGGCTAGTTTTTTTTGTATTTTTTAGTAGAGACGGGGTTTCACCGTGTTAGCCAGGATGATCTCGATCTCCTGACCTCGTGATCCGCCCGTCTCGGCCTCCCAAAGTGCTGGGATTACAGGCTTGAGCCACCGCGCCCGGCCTGGGTGAACCTTTTAACCAACATAGGCCTCAGTTTCCTCATCTGTAACATCATAAAAAGACCCAGACCTCCAAATTCTGGAAGTCTATAATTGGTACCTGAAATTAGATGTCAAAATTAATCTCCTTTCCTTTCTTGTTCCTTGGATGAGGTTGGGCGCTGAGGCCATGGTTCTAAAACTCTGCTACACGTTAGAATTATCTGCCACCCAACTCTCCTGACATCAGGATGTTTAATGCTCCCTGGGTGATCTTAATACGTGGCAACATTGGGAACCACTGCTCTTAAGGGTGAGTGAGCTCAGTAGACAAAAATGAGGCATGCTGACCTGACTCCAACACTAGCCAGCTGTATGATCTTAAGCTATTTAATCTCTATAAACTCTTGTTTCTAAGCTCATCTTGTAAGGTTCTGCAAGCAATAAGTAACATAATGTATGGCAGTCTCTATCTTGCTACTCAAAGTGTGGCCTGTAGACCAGCAGCATTAGCATCACCTGGGAGCTTCTTAGAACTGGAGAATTGCAAGCCCCAGCCCACATCTAAGAATCAGAACCTGATTCTAAGATCTCCAGGTGGGTAGCAGGCCCACGGAAGTTTAAGAAGCACTGTCTTAGCACGCAGTAGGTATTCAATAAAATCTATCTTCTGTTAGTCTTCTCCACAATCCTCCCCTTTCACTCATTAACCATCAAGTCACACACACTATGCGCAGCAGTGGATGATGGGCCCCAAGCACAGTAAGTGGCACACAGTAGTAGGACCTCAACAGATGTTTGGTGATGGAATAGCTTGATTCAAAAGGGAATCAAACCTGGCTCCTCCTCTCAAGGAGCTCCTGGTCCATGAGGAAAACTTAAGATATGAATGCCAACATCCAGAACAGAATAACAGTCATGAGTAATGGAGACGCACCTTTATTTGCGCATGTGCTATGTGCCAGATACTAGCTAAGCAATTCACAAGCAGCTCCCCTTTGAATCCTCCAGGCAACATTGCGAATTATGTGCCATTATTATCCACCTTTTCCAAATGAGAACACTTTGGCTCAGAGGGGAGAAGCAGCTCATCTAAAGCCACACTCAGCTAGTACATGGCACCAATATGATCTGAAGTCAGGACAGCTCCAGCCTGACCACGCAGTAGTACTGGCTACTGGGAGATGAGGCAGAAGCGCTGACTTCTGGCTTACCAACTTTGACCACCACCCCTTCAAGGGTGGCCCTGTCTCTGGGGACTGAGAAAAGAGACAAAAGGAAGCCCTGCACGCAGAGATGCTGGGTTTCTATTCCCAGAAGAAGAGCTGGTCAGAGGGCTGCCAGCTCCTGTGGGCCACCTGTCTGACACAGTTCACTGCATCTATCTGCCCCCTCCCAGGCCTCTCCCCTGCTGCTTCAACATTTTACTTGCACATACGTTCTGCAGATTCCAGTCTTCTCAGTGACAGGCCAGAGCAACAGAAAAGAAATTTACAGTCTGAGCTTGGGGATAGGGGTGGAGCCATTTTCTGGAAACTGCCTGATGTGGGACAGAGTCTGGAAGTCCCAAATTGGAAGTCCTGAACTCCAGGCTAAGAACAGGTGTATGGTCACCAGGGATAAAGCACAAAACGTAATTCCCCCGGTCTCCCTCTGCACACAGATGAGTTCCCTCAAATCCGCATCTGAATCATGTTGTGGTCAGTAGACTTTCATCATTCAACAGGAGGTGCTGGATGGCAGGGAAGCTGGTGGAAATATTGATTTGTAGCTCAACCTTCCTGTAATTCTCCTCCTCCTTCTCCCCCACCTTATCCTGCCACTTCCACAGGGGTCGGACTTTTGTTCCTGCCCCTTGGAGTAGTGGTTCTCTCTGTGGGCCCCAGAGCAGCAGCAGCAGCAGGCAGCTTGTTTGAAATGCACATTCTCAGGCTCCACCCCACACCCACTGAATCGGAGCATCTAGGGGCAGACCCAGCAGTCTGTGTTTAACCCGCCTTCCCGGGGACTCTGCTGGGTGCTCAAGGGTAAGCGCCAGGGCCTTAGAGAGCATCTCTAGTGAGTGAATGATGCTACGGTGAAGCAAGAGGAACAAATGCTGCTGGTAGGGAGGAAGAGGCAGAAACTGAAGCAAAGAAAGGGTGAAGAGAGACTCCCAAGACTGGATGAGGGGGTGGGTTAAGATTTTGGGTAGCAAAGATCAGTAACTCCTGCCTTGATGTGCCCCGGAGGGGAATGGCTGTGTAAGTGCCCCTACAATGGCTGGCCCCTGGGCCCAGCACTACCAAACCAGCAAAGCCTCCAGCTCTAAGGGACATGCACAATTGTACAATGAGAATATCAGCAGTGACCACAATGTGCCTAGGACCAGAGGAGTCACCATGAATGCACTGCTAAGCATAGGTCCCCAGGGACTTCCATATGACTCTCTGGCTCGGGAGGGAGCAGGGACGGACAGACGGACGCCTAATCAAAGGTGAGTCTGAGTTCCTGTCAATGCCAGCCAAGTCAGGTCAGGGCTGCTGTGGGTTGGATTTAATTTGATTTAGAGAAAATAAGGGATCTGTCATCATCCATCTCATCAGTTCATGGACATAAACTTATACCCAGCCCAGCTGGACCTTTTAAAGAGGCACCATGACGAAGAGCATCCTCAGGCCCTCCCAAACTCTCGGTGACAGCGCCTAACAAACAGAGCAGAGGCGCGGAAGGTGTTGTTTCCTGATACACATATTCCAGGGGAACCCAGTGGATATTTCAGGGATGGGAGCTGTAACTGTAAAGACAGTCCCAAAGCCCCACTTAAGCATCAAAATGTCAATTCTCCCACACTTGGCCTCGGCCCAGCTAGAGCTTCCACCCTTACCCTTCCACTTCCCATCCTGCACCTGGCCTAGGAGTATTTGCAGAATACAGCCAGGCAGGAACAGGGGAGCTAAGGCAAGGAGAATTCTGCCTCATCCCCAGTCTGGCCTCAATATGCTTTCTCATTTTGATGTCTACCTTGACATTTGCCATCTCGAAACAAAGAGCTTTCCTTCCCCTTTCAAATCCTACGGTAGGTCTTATTTCCTGCTCTCTCATGGTTTTTATCATTCCCTACCTTTTGTCGCCGTATTTTCCAACAGGTCATTTCAAGCATTAGACAGTTACGTTCCTAGAGATTAAGTCTTGTCTAACCTCTTCATCTCACACCCACCACAGGGCCTGACACACATCAGGCTTGCAGCACATTCTTGCAGATGGAGTGACAGACACAACTACCTGTCTGACAACTCCAGGTGGCATGTCCGCAGGCATCTCAAACTCAAGATGCTCGGCTGGAGTTCTTCACCTTCACGTCTTCGCTCACCCCAAACCTGGTTCTCTTCTTTCTCTTGGGAAATGGCACCTCCATCCTCCCCTACTTTCCAGCTGCCTCTATGGAAACCTTTGACATCTTTACCACTTTCTCTGGCCACATCCAACTCTTGACCAAATTCTTTCTGACTGCACCTATAACATATGGCCAGACTCTCTCCTTTTCTCTCCACCCCAGGTCAGTCCACCACCCTGTCTCCCTTATCCTACAGCAATAGCCTCCTAACTGTCCTCCATTTCCAATCTTGCTCCCTCCGCTCCAGGGAGCAACCAGAGTAGACTTTCTAAAAACCCAGTCCTATTACTCACATCTCTACTCAGCCACAATAAAGCATGAAGCTCTTAGCTCAGGTTCATCATCCACCACTCCACACAGACACACCGGCTTTCTCCAAGTTGGACAAATTGGTTTGTTCTAGTAGGTTCTGGCTTCTCTTCTTCAGACAGTCTTGCTTTTTCACTCAGGCTGGAGTGCAGTGGTGCAATCTCCGCTCACTGCAAGAGCTGCCTCTCAGGTTCAAGCAATTCTCCTGCTTCAACCTCCTGAGAAGCTGGGATCACAGGCGCCCGCCACCACACCCAGCTAATGTTTTTTATTTTTAGTACAGACAAGGTTTCAGCATGTTGGCCAGGCTGGTCTTGAACTCCTGACCACAAGTGATCTGCATGCCTCAGCCTCCCAAAGTGCTGGGATTATAAAGGCATGAGCCACTGCGCCTGGCCTTGCTTCTATGCTTCTTACAAAACTTTACTTAAAGTTTCCTTCTTAGCACTTGTCACAATTTTAATTAGATATTTATTTATGCAAGACTTGTTTAGTGCTTGTGTCCTCCTTAGGTGGAGCTCCTCGAGGCAGAGAAATGTCTGCTTAGTCCATCACGCTTTCCCAGCATAAAACACAGTGCCTGGATGTAGAAGGTGCACAGTCAATATTTTTAAAATGAACACGTTTAGGCTGGGCGCAGTGGCTCATGCCTGTAATCCCAGCACTTTGGGAGGCTGAGGCGGGTGGATCACGAGGTCAGGAGATCGAGACTATCCTGGCTAAGACGGTGAAACCCCGTCTCTATTAAAAATACAAAAAATTAGCCAGGCGTGGTGGCGGGCGCCTGTAGTACCAGCTACACGGGAGGTGAGGCAGGAGAATGGCGTGAACCCGGGAGGCAGAGCTTGCAGTGAGCCGAGATCGCGACACTGCACTCTAGCATGCTATGCTTATTCTTGCTATTGTTAGAGTTGATGAGCCAGCAAAGGTAAGACATTTCCTTGATACAAGGCAAGACTCGGCAATTCAATTTAATTCTTTTCGGTACAGTTCAAGTCACTTCAATTATATTCCATTAATCCCACAAACCTTCACGGATACCAGAACTCTGACAGCCTTTACCTAGGTGTGGAAACATCAGAGATGATGATGATCCATTAATTGCCCTTGGGGGGCTACTCATTTAATGCCCCCTCATTTATGGCCAATGACAACTATAGGACACATGACTAATCTCCCTACATGCATGAAATTGCAAATGGGCACCAGGTTGACATAAACAGTGTCTCACTGCCATCACTCACTCATGTAATATACTGGGGTGTTTACCGTGACAGTTACAGTCATTTTTCTTAGTCCTCAGGGATAACATGTTCCAAGACTCCCAGTAGCTGCCTGAATCCATGGAGAGTGAATCCATATAGACTATGGACCCCAGTACATATATTCAGTTCATAGCCTATACTGAACGCTCTATATACTATGATATTTCCTATACATGCATTCCTGTACAGTGTGAATACACTGGACAAAGGGGTGATTCACATCCCAGGTGGAGAGAGTAGGATTTTAGCACATGACTCGGAACAGTGCACAATTTACAACTTACGAATTATTTATCTGTGGATTTTCCATTTAATATTTTTGGACCACAATTGACTGCAAGTAACAAACCACGGAAATGAAACCCACAGATTGTACGAGGAATGGACAACAATATAGAGGCTCAAATACAGCAGAACACCAGTAGCGGTGACTAATGAAGGCCAAGAATGTGGAGTCAGATGACTGGCCCTCCATTATTGGTCATTTTAAGTGACAGAAATCCTCTAATCCACCTTGAAAACCTATCCTAGAACCTCACGTTTCTTTCCAATCAATAAGTTTCCTTTTTATTCCATGACATCTTGAGTATATGAGATTTGAGCCAACTCACTTCCCAAAAGATGTGAGATGAATGACAGGCTGAAAAACAAGACATATTAATATCATCAATAGCCTGGAAAGAGTTCATCTGCTACAAGCAGCAGAAACAGTACCTTTCAGGCACCATAACTAAGCAGATATAAATACCCAAGAATCTGTCTCTGAATTCTCTAACACGTAAGAAAATAAAAGGTACCAAGGTACACAGTTTTTATCTTTTGACATGGAAGGCACACATAGCTTTCTACAGGAATCACATTATTTTCTCGTCTGGTGCTATACACTGGTAGAAATTTATCATGGGTCCTTATGAAAGAACTTAGAGAGGCAGGGTAGACCTTGCCCTAATCAGTTTCACAAAAGCATAAAATGCTCCTCAACCTGACCATTCCCTTATCCACCTTCAATAAAGGCAATTCTTTGAGGGATTGATAGCCTGAGATCTGACACTCTGCCTCTGATGATCTAGCTTTACATTGGTTAAATTTCATTTAACCTATTTACTCTTATCTGGACCTCAACAGAGACCGAACAAGCTGCTTGCACTCCTTCCTAATATTGCAGGCTCAGCTCTCTAAAGTGCTTCTGTTTCCTCTTTTCCTGGCCAAATCTCTTTTCCATCCTATAGTTGTATTTCCTATTTTGCCCTCTGAGCATTCTACCTGGTCTCCACAGAACCACTTCTAGATCTTTCTAGATCTACAATGACTCTAAGGATGTGGAATAACTAGGATGGCACCTGTTAGTAAAATATCTAGTCAAGGCCAAGTAACATACAGTCGGGGACGTCAGAACTGGACGGACTCTCTAAGGTCCTTTAGTCCAACACTTACCCTTATGCACCATCCTCTGTGGAGCATTCCCAGTAAAAGATCCAGTGACCGCTGCTTGCAAGATTCCAAAGAGAGAGATCTCTATCTAATCAGAAATTCCCTCACCCTGTGGACTATTAAAATTGCTAGAAAGTTCTTCCTTATGTTGAACCATAAACTTCTTTCTAGTAACATCAAGCCATCAAACCTGTTCTACTTCTGCAGAATAATCTTCTGATTCCCCTAAAGTTGTTGGGAACAGTTTGTGCTTTTTTTTTTTTTTTTTTTTTTTGAGATGGAGTCTCTCTCTGCTGCCCAGGCTGGAGTGCAGGGGCACCATCTTGGGTTCAAGTGATTCTCCTGCCTCAGCCTCCTGAGTAGCTGGGACTACAGGCATGCACCACCACGCTTGGCTAATTTTTTCATATTTTTAGTACAGACAGGGTTTCACCGTGTTAGCCAGGATAGTCTCAATCTCCTGACCTCATGATCTGCCCACCTCAGCCTCCCAAAGTGCTGGGATTACAGGCATGAGCCACCGTGCCCAGCCAGTTTGTGCTTTTTATACATGATTTCTACTCATCAGAATATTCTGCAATGCTACCTACATTTTCAAATGTTGTTTCTGCCCAGTCCTAGGCTTAAATACTTGTTAAGTTAGTAATTTACTAATGGAAGCTGTTTGATTTGGATTCTAGGAACCTGCCTCATTCCTTAACCAACCATGAGTTGCTGCTAATGCTGATAAAACACATTGTCTTTGAGAGACACAAAGTGTACTAGGCTTTCCCCTGACTCTCTTAAGTATTTTCGGCAAAACAGAGAAGCATGAAAAGGTGAGACCCCTTTGTCCTGAACCAATTATGAGGGTGACTGGGTAGCTGATGAATGACAGCCCCTCCTGCCTGAATGCCCTTTATTGCTGGGCATTGCTGCACACCAGCTTTTTTCCTGGACTTAATACTTACTTAACAATCTTTAAGAGAGTTCCATGCCTAACATTGCATCTTAAAATGTGACATTGTTCCTATACAATCAATATTTAAACCACATTTTGTAAATTTATACCAAAAAAGAAACCCAGGAAAAAAAGCACCCCCTTTGTCCTCTATTTTAATAATAAGAGGGAAAGGGGGCTGGGCTAATGGTAACAGCTGCCTTTTCTGTGTATGGAAAGCTGTAATTTACATATGCACACCAGCTTTTCAAGCAGAATGTTCTAAACCATCAGCCCTGTTATTCGGATGATGGAGTTTGCAGACTTTCTGTTTGCCCTCCTCTTGCTTTTCCCACCTTTGGGGCTTTTCACTGTCCCCAGAAACCCAAGCTTAGAATGGAAAAGGAAGGCAAAGACCATATCTAATAGATTCATAAGCTCCTTATTAACAGTGCAGTAAAGTGTAAATGGGGTAGGTGCCTTTTTTTTTTTTCAAAACAAAGTTTCCAGATTCTCTGTGTTCCATTTAGCCAGGCCCTCATTTCTCACCACAGGGGAGACAATCAAGTTGACAAAGACTGTGTTTTGTCCTTCTCTGTGCAGGTGGACGTCATGTTTCACACTTGCACTCATGTCTGCTTGGTTCCACACAGGGAACGTATCCACTGGGTGAATTTTAAATGTTCTTGCACTGCTTGCATTTTCAAAAGCACAGCATATGAGCATGTTGGTCAAGGTGAGCTGGTAGGACCTCTCCTGACGGCTTACTCCCTCGCAGTGGACTTCCCACTGGAAACCTCCACTTTTGCTGCTTAGCTCAGTGTGTCTCTGCAAATAGGCATGTTTAAGGAAATAATAAATGCCTAAGGCAATGCAGGTGGGGAGCAAGGGAGAGTCAGGGAGACAAAGAACAGTAGCACCACATGGCGTTCTACCAGCTTTTGGGCTAACAGGGTCATGAACAAATCAGGAACCTGAGACAATCAAAGGACTTCACTCCACAGAGCCAAGGTACTCTGGGGGCTGGAAAACTCAGAAGGGTTTCCATATATTCCTGAGACTTCCTTGTACATTGCCTTTAGTGTCCCATTACCAGGAATGAGTCCTTATGTGGTTTCACCAGACTGTTTAGCAGTAGAAAGAGGACAGACCAAGAAGTCCCAGTCCCACCTGTGACCTCAGGCAGTCACTGACACCTCTGAGCCTCAGTTTTCTCATCTGTTCAGTGGGGATAGCATACTTCTCCTTACAGGGCTGTGGAAAGGACAACATAGTCTTACATAGAAAAAGTAGTACTAAGCTAACATTGGTTGAGTGCCTATTATGTTCTAAACAATGCGCTAAGCACTTTGTCTATTTTGTCTCATTGAATCCTGATGACAATCCTACAAAGTAGGAACTCTTACTATCACCATGCTGTGGATGCAGAAACTGGGGCTCAGAGCAGTTAAGTACCTGGCTAAAGGCCAGAAAGGCAACTAGAATTGATGTGTCCATTTTAATTCATTCATTCATTCACCATTATTTATTGAGTGCCCTCATTCCATGCCAGGCAGTGAGAAGCAAATCACACATAGTCCCTGCCCTCATGACACTGACAGTCTTGTTACTGCAAAGTACAAGGTGCAGAGTAAATGGAAGTCAAATCAGATTCCAGCTTCTACTCAACACCCAGCAGGCCCCAGACGAAACTCTCCAGAACAGGGGTATTGCTCCTGTGGTTTGGTCTGGTGCTTACAATTGAGACATACTCAAGGAAGAAACAGCTAGCTCTGCAGGTTCTCCAGGGACAGAAACCAGGAATGTTGGCCAATAAACATCATAAACATTTTCCTTATATTTGATGCATTCCTGGACCCATAGATCGGAAAGCAACATTGAGAATGAACTGAATTTATTTCTCAGCCTCTGAGAAAGATTACATTTGAACTTTTTGTGAGAGAGATCCAGCTAGGGAACCTTCACCTTAAAAACCTCGTTGAACAAAGCTGTATTTATAAACAGGTGAATTTAAGGGCATCCCCGTGAGTTTACATAGTGAACACTCCGGTGCATTTTAGGCAGGACTGATTCGATGTATTTTCTTAGCACACAGCTTTTCAGGAATGCAAAATATACCTGTGCCCAGCATCTTAAGGCTTCTAAAAAGTAGATGATGCCTTTCTCTCTGTTCACTTACAAGCTCATCCTTCAAAAGCATTTGTTTGGAAGTCCCTCCTTAAATCTAACCTGAATCCAACCTGTTGTGCTTAAGGTCACTTCAGTGATCTTTCTAATACAACCCAAGAGAGAAGGACTGGAGGGAAGGATTTAAGACCCCATGAGGCCAGGGGCAGACTCTTAAGTTAGTAGTATCACTTGTGGCTAAATCTTGGCATCATTTCCCTAATTTTTTCTAGCTGCTCCCAGGCACTCCAACTGTCTCTGAGAATTTTCTTCTTGGACACACTGAAAGGAGCATCTGAAATTTGTGCCATGCAGCTTAGCACTTACTCAACCAGGATGAATCTTAGAGACCATCAAGTTTTGCCCTTGCAGGAGAGAAGCGGAAACTGAGATTCAGAGAACTACTGTGACTTCATCAAGGACACTTAGCAAATTAGTGGCAAAGCCGGGAAGATAACCTAGACTCCAGAACTCAAGCCTGGTGCTCATTTTTTTTTTTTCCTTCAAATCTACGTCTCCCCCACATCTGACTGTTTCCCTGAGGTCCAGAGCCATGCCTTGTTCCTTTTTAGGACTCTCACGACTCAGACTTAGGCACATTAGTTGCCCAAAGCACACTTGGCTTGTTCTGATTTGAACAGTACAATGAGCTATGTCTTAGTTTCAGGCAAGACCACTTTGACCATGAGACATGAAAAGGAACTCTATGGGGCCTCTGCTACGATGTAGCAGGAGCTGTGTTAGCACATTGCTATAGCCCTGGGAAGCGGGAATTCTTAGTGCCCATTGCCCAGATGAAGAAACTCACTTTCAGAGAGGTTAAGGAATATCTCTGTGGTACCACAGCTATACAGTGGCTAGGCTGAAATTCGAAACCAGGTTTGCCTGCCTTCTTCTCCTGTATGACACTGCTTCATACACAGTCCCCAGAACCTTAATGACCAGGTGGAACGAACCAACAAGGTCATACTGAAATTGTGCATCAATGCCCTAATGACCAAGAGAAAATACATTTCATCCAATTCAAAGGTATAAAGATGTAAGGTAAAAGCCACCAACTGTAGACATGGAGGAGCCTCAGAGCGACAGCACGTGCTGTCTAGGTGCTCCTACTCCCCCTTTCTTCCCTCGCAGTTTCTCTCTCCCTTCCTTTAACACTTTACTGAATATGCCAGCCACACAGAGGCACTCAGTAAGTGTCTGGGCCCATAACCTTCCTATTGGAAAGGCCCTTCACTTTCTGAACATGGCCTGGCACTGTCCAGACGCCCTTCTGTCCTGTCCTCCAGGACCACTCTGAATCCTAACTTAATGGCAGCTGCCTGGCGATCTCTTCATCCTCCTGACATGGCCATGTAGCTCCTCAGCTTCCATCATTCCCGAATCTCTGCAAGTTATGGGGTTGCCTTGCTCCAGAGGGCACAAAGGTGCTTAGCTCTCTGCTCGGATTTGCTCTTGGCTGGTGGAGACCTGTGACTGCTCTTCCCCTCCCTTGAACCTTCCTCATGGAGGTGTGCCAAGTCAGAGGAGGCAGTCTGCAATTGATTCCTAATGCCCCTGCTAGGTTTTAACAGCTGGTGGAAACGTCTGCTCGTATTTCACCCACACTCCCCTGGCTGCGGGTTCAAGTCATTTGGTCATTGGGTTACACACACGTGCAGCCCGGGTGGACTTGTATGTGCCTTCCCACATCAGCTACCTTCATCTCTCATGAGGTCACTCCCCTGGGATTTGAGAGCCACTCCTTGAATATCTTCTTGGCATGTGTAAAACAAACAAACAACAACAACAAGTTTGAAAGGGCTCAGGACTCTGCATTTGAAGAAACAAATTACACTATCTTCTGGACAAGTCACTCCCCTTCTTGGACATGAGTTATTCCATTCATAAGATGGAAGAACAGGGATGGATAAGGTTACAAGTCCCTTCTGCACCCAGGCTCTGTCAGGTTCTGCGGAACCACAGCTTCAGGAGTGTGGCCAAGAGGTCTTTCTGGTCCCTGGCTCACCGCTTTCATCTATTCCCTTACCTGAGGTCTGAAAACACATTTTTTTTTTTTTTGGCTTCAAAATACAAAAAGAGAAAACTGAAAAATCGAAATAGATAAAAGTTTAATTGAATGTCTACATAATGGAATGTTATGTAAACATCAGTAATTGTTAAGTTTGATGTCCATAAAAATTGTATTACACTTAAAAACAATTTGTTCCTTAGAATTCCCCACTTTGAAAGGGATTTCAAACATGTCCAGCGACTGCTAAGGCCTCATAGCTATGAGTTAGTCACAGCCAACCACTTCCACAAGCAAAATCATTGAAACCTCTTTTAAACATACCACAGCAAATAATAATAATAATTAACATGAAATGTGGGTGACTTTCAGTATGTTTGATAAAATGTTGGGTGAAATCTCCAAAAGGAAGAGTGTTCAGGGTCTTCAAAAGTCTTAGGATTACTCTAGAACCAGAGTATACAATATAAATTCATATTTATAAATCACTTACTCTGTGCCAGGCTCTTCTGAAGCCTTTCCCATGCATTAACTCACTTAATGGGTGAGACAACACTTGAGGCAGATACAATTACCATTCCCATACTACAGGTGAGGAACCTGACTAACAGCAAGTAAGTGGCACCGCTACAATGGAAAATCAATGGAGCCAGGGCTCATGCTCTTAGCTACTTTACCATATACAAAGCTTGCCATCCTGGGTGTTTCCTGAGGAGAAAACAAGTGCTGGCAGGTCAAGAAGGGAGGGAGGTGCATCTCCCTAATGAGGGGGGCACTTGACACCGCATTCAATGGAACCCATTCCTTGCTCTTGCTACCTCCTCTGTGGTTCTCTTCTGCTCACAGAGGTCTCCTCTGTAGCTGACTCTCAGCCTCGTCTACTGCTATTAATAATTAATAATAATAAAGAGCCGGGCACGGTGGCTCAAGCCTGTAATCCCAGCACTTTGGGAGGCCGAGACGGGCGGATCACGAGGTCAGGAGATCGAGACCATCCTGGCTAATACGGTGAAACCCTGTCTCTACTTAAAAATACAAAAAACTAGCCGGGCGATGAGGCGGGCGCCTGTAGTCCCAGCTACTCGGGAGGCTGAGGCAGGAGAATGGCGTAAACCTGGGAGGCGGAGCTTGCAGTGAGCTGAGATCCGTACACTGCACTCCAGCCTGGGTGGCAGAGCAAGACTCCGTCTCAAAAATAATAATAATAATAAAGAGCTGATGTTATTGACAGCTTCTTCAGCATTTTATACAGGACTTAATCTCTTTCAATCCCCATGACCTCCATTTCATAAACAAGGGAACTGAGGGTTTAGAGATCTGAAACAATTTGCGCACAGTCACATAGCTCTCAGAAATAGTGGAAGCCAGGCTTCCCACTCCAGTCTTATTCTAAAGCCCAAACTCTCTTTTTTAGTTTAGTTTAGTTTTGTTTTGTTTTTGAGACGGAGTCTTGCTCTGTCGCCCAGGCTGGAGGGCAGTGGCGCCATTTTGGCTCACTGCAACCTCCGCCTCCTGGATTCAAATGATTCTCCTGCCTCAGCCTCCTGAGTAGCTGGGATTA